>NC_134239.1:361889-567158 GCF_965152275.1 Natator depressus
GGTTTTGCACTTGAAGCGCTGGGCAATTCCCGAGCTGAGTCTTCCCACACAGAGCTGATTTCAGCGTCTGTGTCTTCCTGCCGCTGGGTGCGTCCCTACCCGTGTGTGGGTTGGAGGGGGCTTGAGGGCCTGGCTCAGCAGGGCAGGGAAAGGGAGCCAGATGGCTGGAACCGGGGACTCAGTGGGACCCCAGTATATCAGGTGGCACCCCAGAAGGGGGGAGCACCTGTCACCGTGGTGCAGCAAGCAGGGCCATGTCCATAGCCGATTGCGCCCAGACACTGGTGGTGAGTTTCGGTGAGTTTTAAGTGGAGAACAGACAAAGTGGTTCCTGGTTAGTTATTTTCGGTTTGCTTATTTCGGGAAGGAAGTAGGGACAGGAAAGCGAGTGACAGTGAAGTTACCACCAAGCTGGAGCTCTGCAGCTTCCAGGCAGATGAAAGCGCGGAGCTGCACAAGAGACAGCGGCAGAGAGACCAGGGAGCGGAAGAAGCCAGACAAAGAGCAGCCCATGAGCTGGCTGTGGAAGAAGCCAGTCCATGGAACTGAAAGACAGGGCGAGGGAGCCCAGGCGGGTGGAACCGGGGGGCTCAGTGGGACCCCAGTACATCAGGGGGCACCCCGGAAGGGGGGGCAACCTGTCACAGCTCCCATCCATGACCCCCAGGCTTGGACCCAGTGCCACCCCCAGCCCTGCCACATCGTGGCCTGTCCCCGCAGGCCTCCCGCCCCATCTCCCCTGCCCCCCATCTCCCCGCCCATCTTCCCCCCACCCCCAGCCCCCACTGCCCCCCATGGCCCGTACACGTAGCCGGTGATGTAGAGCTCGTTGTTATAGTCATTGTCGTCGTCGTCATCCCCACGGGGTCGCTCTGCAACCGAGACACGGAGAGGGGGGTTAGCATGGGGGGGGCACCGGCTGCTCTGCCCCCTTCTCCCCCTGCCCCCTTCCCCTCCCGCCTGCCCCCAGCCTCTGCCCACCCACCCCTTCCCCCCTCCTGCCCCCACCCTCTGCCCACTCCACCCCTCCCACCACCTCTCCCGCCCCCAATCTCTGCCCACCCCACCCCCCCTCGCACCCTCCTGCCCCACAACCTGGCAGTGGTTCTGACACTGACCCCTAAACCCCCAAACGCTAACCGGTGGGTGTCCAGACTCACCCTCGTTCTCGTAGCTGGGGACGCTGTCTGGAGGGGGAGGAGAGAGAAATGTGTCCGTCACCCCCAAAGACCAGCGACCCCTCCTCCCCCCTCCCCATATCTCTGCCCGTCACTCCCCACTCCTCCATCCTCCCCGTCCATCTGTCTGTCCATCACTGCTATCCCGTCTGACCATCCCCCCAGCCGTCCATCCACCCCCTGTCCGCCTGTCCCCCCGTCCATCTGTCTGTCCATCACTGCTATCCCGTCTGTCCATCCCCCGAGCCGTCCATCCACCCCTGTCCGCCTGTCCCCCCGTCCATCTGTCTGTCCATCACTGCTATCCCGTCCGTCCGTCCCCCCAGCTGTCCTTCCGTCTGTCCATCATGACTATCCCGTCTGTCCATCCCCCCAGCCGTCCATCCCCCCCAGCCGTCTGCCCATCACCCCCAGCTGTCCACCCGTCCATCCCCCATCTGCCTGGCCCCCCAGCCATCCGCCTGTCCCCCGAACTGTCCATCCATTCCCCCATCTACCCATCCCCTGTCCATCTGTCTGTCCATCATGACTATCCCGTCCCTGCCCCAGCCCTCCGCCTGTCCACCCATCCATCCATCCCCTGTCTGTCTCCCTGTGTTTCTGTCTGTACGTCCCCATTTCTCTCTCCCCGCCAGCCCCCCACACTCACCGTTGTCGGTCTCTGTCCTGGTGAAGGAGACTTGGCGGCTCTGGGGTGCCTGTGGGGATCGCCTGGAAATGGGGGGGCTGGATCAGGAGGGACAGGCCAGCCCTGAGCCCCACCATCCAGCACAAGGACACCCCTGCCATCCCCAACATGCCTGCCCCATGCAGAGCACACGCCTACCATGCCCCCCAGACGGAGAGGAATTTTCTGCGAGATTTTGGGTGAATACTGTGTGTGCCTCAGTTTCCCCGGATGCATTGTTCACGAGTGGGGGGGGAAGTGGCCTGTGCTCTCTGCAGAGGACCAGCGATGCAGATGAGGGGCATCCAGCTGTCTCGGGTTTGGGCCAGGTCCATGGAGCACAATGGCAAATCCAATCACCGGGATATTTGCTAACGATTGTGTCTTGCCCCCCAGCCCCCTGAAAGCCAGCCAGGCGTGCCCCGCTGGGGAGTTCAGAGGACAGAGGGGGCCAGGCGGGGTTGGTACGTGTTGGCCGGGGGGTGGCAGGTTGGAGTCGCTGATCCCTCAGGATGGAGCCAGGGGGTCTCTGCAACTTTAACCTGCTTCTCTCTGGGCTACCCGAGGGCTGGGCCGCGACCAGTCCCACAGGAACCCGGGCTCCGGATCAGGGGGACTTGCGGGCAGGGCAGGGGGAAGCCGCGGGCTCACCCTGGAGGAAGAGTGGGACCCCGGGGGTCTGTTCCAAAGCTGGGGGCCGTAGCCCTGATCCTGTGGCTCTGTGACACCCGCACACGCCCTGACATGCTCTGACACGCTTGCACCAACACACGCCCTGACGTATCCATTGCTGACACACCACAGCAAGGTGACCGCAGCGCCCCCCCACCCCCTGAGCAGTGTCTGTGGGGCCCGGCCGGTGCCCACCAGCCCCAGAGACTGGGCCTGAGGTAGCTAAGGCCTCTGCGGTGGACTTATGGGGCACTGGGGGAGCCCACGGGTTCTGGGCAGGGATCAGGGGTCAGCTCCAAGGGGTGGGGGGAACTCAGCAATGTACAGGAACTGCTCAAGGTGGGGGGCAGGGCAGGAAGGGGGGGTCGCTGGGGTACTCACGGGATGGACAGGAACGGCTCGGGGGGGGTGTCCCAGGGGTGGGGGCAGGGCAGGAAGGGGGGGTCACTGGGGTACTCCCGGGATGGACGGGAACGGCTCAGGGTGGGGGTGTCCCGGGGGTGGGAGCAGGGCAGGAAGGGGGGGTCACTGGGGTACTCACGGGATGGACGGGAACAGCTCAGGGTGGGGGTGTCCCGGGGGTGGGGGCAGGGCAGGAAGGGGGGTCACTGGGGTACTCACGGGATGGACGGGAACAGCTCAGGGTGGGGGGTGTCCCAGGGGTGGGGGCAGAGCAGGAAGGGGGCTCGCTGGGGTACTCCCGGGATGGACAGGAACGGCTCAGGGTGGGGTGTCCCGGGGGTGGGGCAGGGCAGGAAGGGGGGTCACTGGGGTACTCCCGGGATGGACGGGAACGGCTCAGGTGGGGGGTGTCCCAGGGGTGGGGGCAGAGCAGGAAGGGGGCTCGCTGGGGTACTCCCGGGATGGACGGGAACGGCTCAGGGTGGGGGGTGTCCCAGGGGTGGGCGCAGGGCAGGAAGGGGGCTCGCTGGGGTACTCCCGGGATGGACGGGAACGGCTCAGGGTGGGGGTGTCCCGGGGGTGGGGGCAGGGCAGGAAGGGGGGGTCACTGGGGTACTCACGGGATGGACAGGAACTGCTCAGCGGGAGCCACCGGTTGCTGTTTGATCTGGTTCCTGGAGGGATCTGGGGAGGACACAGGCAGACAGGACAGTGGCCTGACTGGGGGCAGTGGGGTGGGAAGATGGGGGTTCCGGGGTGTGGAGGTGCAGCAGGGCACATGGCAGGAGATGGGGGAGCAGGGAGTACAGTGTGGGGGTGGGGAATAGGGGATGGGGTGCAAGGGAATGAGGGGTGACAGAGGTACAGGGTGGGGTGCATGGGGGGTACTCACAGTTGGCTCGGGTCAGCACCATGAAGCTGTTGGGGGGAACACAAGGTGGGGGTCTATGGGGGGCAGAGGAGACACCATTAGAGCCAGACAAGGTCCCCACCTCAGCACCTGCCAGATACCCCCAGGGATCCCACCAGCCCCCCCAACTCACCCCAAGGGAGCCCCCACATGCCCAGTCCCCCTGCCCTCTGTCCAATCCCAGCCTTTAAGACCACACCCCACCTTCCCCCACCCTTCGCACCTCCCCCAGGGAACCCCAATCCCCTGCTTGGCAGCCCCCTCGCTGTGCGACAGACAGACAGACACGGGGACAGACTCACTTGTACTCGTAGTCCCCACGCCTGGGCACCGTGGGCTGGCGAGAGAGCAGGGCGCAGCGTTAGGGGTGGGGGCAGGGGGGTCTGTCCACTCTGCTCCCGGGGATGGGAGAGATTGAGGGGACAGGACCCCCCATGGTAGCCCAGCATGGGGGAGGGGGCTGGTGTGGGGTCGGGGGTGGGGAGCAGGGTGTATGTTGCGGGGGGGGAGGAAGGTGTGGGGATGTCCCTGGGGGAAGCAGGGTGTTTGTGGGGGTGGCTCTTGGGGGGAGCAGGGTGTGTGTCAGGGGATCGCTCAGGGGAGCTGGGGTGGGGGTACCTGGGGGGGCAGCAAGGCATGGGGGGGCAGGTGCTGGGTCCCCTTGCGCATTGGGGTGAATGCCACGCTGCCCCCCTGGCTGGAGCTGGGGCAGCCTGGAGCTGGACTTACCAGGGGAGCCGGTGTCCCTGCAGCCGATGCAGAGCGCCGTGGCCAGCACTGCCGGGAGAACCAGCACGAAAGCCCAGAGCACCCCGGCCAGAGAGACGGCCTCCATCGCACCTGGGGGGGAGAGGGGAGAGGAGGTTGGGGGGGACCCCGGCCAGAGACAGCCTCCATCGCACCTGGGGGGGGGAGAGGGGGAGAGGAGGTTGGGGGGGACCCCAGCCAGAGAGACGGCCTCCATCGCACCTGGGAGGGGAGAGGGGGAGAGGAGGTTGGGGGGGACCCCGGCCAGAGAGACGGCCTCCATCGCACCGGGGGGGAGAGAGGGAGAGGAGTGTGACGAAGTGGGACTGTTCGTAATGGTTCCTCTGAATAGTGTGGGGGTGCCTCAGTTTCCCCTATGCAGTTCTTAAGTCTCTAGGTGGGGGGCTAAGGGTGTATGATCATTGCAGAGCCCTAGAGAGCAGGTGTGTGCAGGGGTCTGGACACAGAGAATGGCCGACACCCTGTTTCCTGGCCACTGATGGCCTGGGCCCTTCCCCCCTGCAAGGTGAGAGCTAAAGGGCTGGAGAACAAAGGAATCAGGTGCCCTCCTGGCCCAGGAAAGGGACAAAGCCCAGAGGAGGAGGGGCTGGAGGGATTTCAGTTTGGGGCTGGCTGGGACATGGAGTGAAGGGCAGACGTGGTTGTCTGGCTCATTGCCCCCCAAAATGGACCCGGCTGAGGGGTCCTGTTCTCTGCACCTACAAGCTCGGTGTTAGACCATGATCCTGTCGTCTAATAAACCTTCTGTTTTACTGGCTGCTGAGAGTCACGTCTGACTGTGGAGTTGGGGGGCAGGACCCTCTGGCTCCCCCAGGACCCCTGCCTGAGCGGACTCGCTGTGGGAAGCGCACGGGGGGCAGAGGAGGCTGAATGCTCCGAGGTCAGACCCAGGAAGGTGGAAGCTGTGTGAGCTGTGTGTCCTGCAGACAGGCTGCTCCCCGAGAGGAGACTGCCCCAGAGTCCTGACTGGCTTCCCGGGGAGCAGCTCCAGAGCATCGCCCGGGGACCCCGTGACAACTGGTGGCAGAGGTGGGATGTACTGCACCCCGTGGATGGCGCTTCCTGCAGTAAGTGAGTGGGGAGCAGTAAAACGAAGGGGGATTGATGGGGACCAGGCGTGCTGAAGATTCAGAGAGAGACGGTTTCAGGGGGTGGTTAACCCCCTGGGAGTGTTGACCTGGGAATGTGGCCCTGGGGACGGGAGACCTGAGAGCCTGTCACCTGAGCCAGGAGGGGGAGGGGGAGGTGACACCTCTGCCCGGGAATGTGGACGGAGGCTGCAGCAGGGAACCTGCTGGGTGGGTTTAGTTTCAGTTTGGGCTGGGTGGAGGAACACAGGGAACCCCAGGGCTGGGGTCTAAGCTCCCTGCTCCCCCAGAAGGACTTGACTGAGGGGTCCTGGGTGTACCCACAAGCTCTGTTTTGGGGTCCAATAAACCTTCTGTTTTACTGGCTGGCTGAGAGTCACAGTGAATCCCAGGAAGAGGGGTGCAGGGCCTGGACTCCCCACACTCCGTGACAAGGAGGTTGGGGGGGACCCCGGCCAGAGAGACGGCCTCCATCGCACCTGGGGGCAGGGGGAGGGGAGCCAGGACTCCTGGGTTCTCTTCCAGCTCGGGGAGGGGAGTGGGGCCTGGTGGGTTGGAGCAGGGCGGTCGGGTCTGGGAGCCAGGACTCATAGAAGATGAGGGTTGGAAGGGACCTCGGGAGGTCATTTAGTCCCCCCCCCCGCTCAAAGCAGGACCGATCCCCAACTAAATCATCCCAGCCAGGGCTTTGTCAAGCCGGGCCTTAAAAACCTCAAAGGAAGGAGATAAACCCTGGATTTGTGCTGGAAATGGCCCACCTTGATTATCATACACATTGTAAGGAGAGGTTTCAGAGTAACAGCCGTGTTAGTCTGTATTCGTAAAAAGAAAAAAGAAAAGGAGTACTTGTGGCACCTTAGAGACTTTAGATAAGCTATTACCAGCAGGAGAGTGGGGTGGGGGGAGAGAAAACCTTTTGTAGTGATAAACACCCATTTTTTCATGCTTTGTGTGTATAAAAACGTCTTCTGTATTTTCCACAGTATGCATCCGATGAAGTGAGCTGTAGCTCACGAAAGCTTATGCTCAAATAAATTGGTTAGTCTCTAAGGTGCCACAAGTCCTCCTGTTCTTTTTGCAAATACAGACTAACACGGCTGTTACTCTGAAACCTCCCTAGGTAGCGCATTCCAGCGTTTCACCACACTCCTCGTGAAAAAGTGTTTCCTAATATCCAACCTAGACCTCCCCCACTGCAACTTGAGACCATTACTCTTTGTTCTGTCATCTGCTACTACTGAGAACAGTCCTAGGTCCATCATCCTTGGAACCCCCTTTCAGGTAGTTAGAAGCAGCTATCAAATCCCCCCTCATTCTTCTCTTCTGCAGACTAAACAATCCCAGTTCCCTCAGCCTCTCCTCATAAGTCATGTGTTCCAGACCCCTAATCATTTTTGTTGCCCTTCGCTGGACTCTCTCCAATTTCTCCACGTCCTTCTTGTAGTGTGGGGCCCAAAACTGGACACAGTACTCCAGATGAGGCCTCACCAATGTCGAATAGAGGGGAACGATCACGTCCCTCGATCTGCTCGCTATGCCCCTACTTATACACCCCAAAATGCCACTGGCCTTCTTGGCAACAAGGCACACTGCTGACTCGTATCCAGCTTCTCGTCCACTGTCACCCCCAGGTCCTTTTCTGCAGAACTGCTGCCTAGCCACTCGCTCCTTAGTTTGTAGCCGTGCATGGGGCTCTCTCCAGACTCCTGGGTTCTCTCCCGGCTCTGGGAGGGGAGCGGGCCTGGTGGGTTGGAGCAGGGGGGCTGGGAGCCAGGACTCCTGGGTTCTCTCCCGGCTCTGGGAGGGGAGTGGGGCCTGGTGGGTTGGGGGGGGGGAGGCGAGAGCCAGGACTCCTGGGTTTCATCTCTGACTCTGCTGTTGCCGGACTGTGGGATCTGCACCAGGCCCTTGGCCATCAAGCCTGCCATTGCTGGGCCCGTCTCTCACGGGGTATGTGCAGCGCCCAGCGCGCTGGGTCCCAGGCTGGGCCGATGGCGGGGCTGGATCCCGCCGGTCCTGGGGGGGTTGTGGGGGGGGAGGGTGAGTCACCAGGGTGGGGGAGGCCGGATCTGCTGCTGCAGCAGGTGGGTGGAGGGACCGGGCTGCCGGCTCGGGGCGCTGCTCAGCTCCGTCTCTGCAGCTGCGGTTTCCACCCCAGCAGCGCCCGGCTCTCGCTGCAGCTGCCGCCCCCAGGGAGCCGCGGCTGGGGCCTGCCCCGAGCTCCCGGCAACGCAGCCGCAGCGGGGCCCAGCTCACACGCAGGCCAGGCCCCTGCGCCAGAGACCCCGGGGCCTGCCAGGCTCCCGCTGCCCCGGGTGCCGGCCGCCTGCACCATCCCCACACACGCCGGGGTCACGCCTCTCTTCTTGTGCCTTATTATGGTAGGACCGACCCAAACTCCCTGGGCTCCTCCCCCTCTGCCCAGATCAAAGGCCCATGAGTTCGGGTGCTGCCCAGACACAGAGGAAGAGACAGTCCCGGCCCCACAGCGCTCGCAGCCCAAACACACAAAGGGTGAGAAAGGAAACTAACACTCCACCGGGGGCAGGGACCAGCCCCAAGTCACACAGGAGAGCTGGGGACAGAACCCAGGAGTCCTGGCTCCCAGCCTGCCCCCCCCCCCGCCCACCACTGGGCCCCACTCCCCTCCCAGAGCTGGAGACAGAACCCAGGAGTCCTGGCTCCTAGCCCCCCCACCCCCAAACCACTGGACCCCACTCCCCTCCCAGAGCTGGAGACAGAACCCAGGAGTCCTGGCTCCTAGCCCCCCTACTCTAACCCACTAGACCCCCCCACCCTCAAACAGGACAGAACCCAGGAGTCCTGGCTCCCAGTCACAACCCCCATCCTGCTCCTGTCCCAGTCCCCCTGTGTTAGAGGGACACAGCCCTGCACAGGGCTGGACGCACCCCCCCCCCCCGCCAGGCCCCCATCCAGGCAGCCCCTGCTAGCCTGGCTCCTGCAAACAGGCCCTGGCCGGGGCAGCATGAGCCCTGGAGCGTGGCCAAGGGGCGACCACAAACCACCGGGTCGGTTAGGGTCGGAAACCGGCAGCGCTTGGGAACTCACTGGAGAGGAACCAGCGGGTGGCGGGGGGAGCTGGAGAACAAGATGGGGGGGCCCCGTCAAGGTCACAATTGAGGGGTGCCAGCACGGGTGGGGGAGAGCCCAGGGTTAACAGGGGGCTGTGGGTCGGGGTTGAGGAGCACCGGTGGAGCCCAGGGCTAACAGGGGCTCTGGGTCAGGGTTGGCGGGCATCAGAGAGGTGTGGGGGGGCAGTGGGGGAGCCGGGGCTAACGGGGGCTGTGGGTCGGGGTTGAGGGGCACTGGAGAGTGTGGGGGGCAGTGGGGGAGCCGGGGCTAACGGGGGCTGTGGGTCAGGGTTGGCGGGCATCAGAGAGGTGTGGGGGGGCAGTGGGGGAACCTAGGGCTAACGGGGGCTGTGGGTCGGGTTGAGGGGCACTGGAGAGGTGTGGGGGGCAGTGGGGAGCCCAGGGCTAACAGGGCTGTGGGTCGGGGTTGAGGGGCGCCGGAGAGGTGGGGGGGGCAGTGGGGGAGCCGGGGCTAACGGGGCTGTGGGTCGGGGTTGAGGACCGCCGGAGAGGTGTGGGGGGGCAGTGGGGGAGCCCAGGGCTAACGGGGCTGTGGGTGGGGGTTGAGGGGCACTGGAGAGGTGTGGGGGGGCAGTGGGGGAGCCGGGGCTAACGGGGCTGTGGGTCGGGGTTGAGGGGCACTGGAGAGGTGTGGGGGGCAGTGGGGGAGCCCAGGGCTAACGGGGCTGTGGGTCGGGGTTGAGGGGCGCCGGAGAGGTGTGGGGGGGCAGTGGGGGAGCCGGGGCTAACGGGGCTGTGGGTGGGGGTTGAGGGGCGCCGGAGAGATGTGGGGGGCAGTGGGGGAGCCCAGGGCTAACGGGGCTGTGGGTCGGGGTTGAGGGGTGCTGGGAGAGGTGTGGGGGGCAGTGGGGAGCCCAGGGCTAACGGGGCTGTGGGTCGGGGTTGAGGGGTGCTGGAGAGGTGTGGGGGGGCAGTGGGGAGCCCAGGGCTAACGGGGCTGTGGGTCGGGGTTGAGGGTGCTGGAGAGGTGTGGGGGGGCAGTGGGGGAGCCCAGGGCTAACGGGGCTGTGGGTCGGGGTTGAGGGGCACTGGAGAGGTGTGGGGGGCAGTGGGGAGCCCAGGGCTAACGGGGCTGTGGGTCGGGGTTGAGGGGTGCTGGAGAGGTGTGGGGGGTCAGTGGGGGAGCCCAGGGCTAACAGGGCTGTAGGTCGGGGTTGAGGGGCACTGGAGAGGTGTGGGGGGCAGTGGGGAGCCCAGGGCTAACGGGGCTGTGGGTCGGGGTTGAGGGGCACTGGAGAGGTGTGGGGGGTTCAGTGGGGGAGCCCAGGGCTAACGGGGCTGTGGGTCGGGGTTGAGGGGCGCCGGGAGAGGTGTGGGGGGGCAGTGGGGGAGCCGGGGCTAACGGGGCCTGTGGGTGGGGGTTGAGGGGCACTGGAGAGGTGTGGGGGGTCAGTGGGGGAGCCCAGGGCTAACGGGGCTGTAGGTCGGGGTTGAGGGGTGCTGGAGAGGTGTGGGGGGGCAGTGGGGGAGCCCAGGGCTAACGGGGCTGTGGGTCGGGGTTGAGGGGCACTGGAGAGGTGTGGGGGGTCAGTGGGGGAGCCCAGGGCTAACGGGGCTGTGGGTCGGGGTTGAGGGGCGCCGGAGAGGTGTGGGGGGGCAGTGGGGGAGCCGGGGCTAACGGGGCTGTGGGTGGGGGTTGAGGGGCACTGGAGAGGTGTGGGGGTCAGTGGGGGAGCCCAGGGCTAACGGGGCTGTAGGTCGGGGTTGAGGGGTGCTGGAGAGGTGTGGGGGGGCAGTGGGGGAGCCCAGGGCTAACGGGGCTGTGGGTCGGGGTTGAGGGGCACTGGAGAGGTGTGGGGGGTCAGTGGGGGAGCCCAGGGCTAACGGGGCTGTGGGTCGGGGTTGAGGGGCGCCGGAGAGGTGTGGGGGGGCAGTGGGGAGCCGGGGCTAACGGGGGCTGTGGGTGGGGGTTGAGGGGCACTGGAGAGGTGTGGGGGGTCAGTGGGGGAGCCCAGGGCTAACGGGGCTGTAGGTCGGGTTGAGGGGTGCTGGAGAGGTGTGGGGGGGCAGTGGGGGAGCCCAGGGCTAACGGGGGCTGTGGGTCGGGGTTGAGGGGCGCCGGAGAGGTGTGGGGGGCAGTGGGGGAGCCCAGGGCTAACGGGGCTGTAGGTCGGGGTTGAGGGGTGCTGGAGAGGGTGTGGGGGGGCAGTGGGGGAGCCCAGGGCTAACGGGGGCTGTGGGTCGGGGTTGAGGGGTGCCGGAGAGGTGTGGGGGCCGGGGGGAGCCCAGGGCTAAACGGGGCTGTGGGTGGGGGGTTGAGGGGCCCCAGCCCCACGGCACGGTTGAGCGACCAGCCGGCTCCGCGTGGGCCTGGCCGCACGCTGGCGGCCTGAGGGGGGCGCCGCGGTCACGCCAACGCCCCGCGGGATGGAGCTCGCGCTGCTCAGGCAGCAAAACAGGAAAAGCCGAGATGGTATCGGGGGCGCGGCGCACCCTGGAGACGCTGCCCCCCGGTGCCCAGCCCCACCGCGCCCCACGGCGACACTGCTGCTCCGGGCAGCCCCCAGGGTCACCACTGACCCCTTCGTGGCCTCCTCTGCGGAGCCCCCAGCGGGCCCCGGGCCAGGCCCCATCTCCGGCCGCGCCCAAGGCCCCCACTGAGCGCTCGCCCCCACCGCTGTCCCTGTAGGGGTCACAGGCAGGAGCCCCAGCTGGGGGGCCACAGCCCCCCGTTTCCGGGAGTGGCCGTGCGGGGTCTGGGGAATAGCGCCATGGGTCTGGGCCAGGCACTGGAGATCTGGGGGAGCTGAGCGGCCCCCCTCCCACTCCCCAGCAGGAGAAGGGGGGGATTTCACAGGCAGGGGGCCAAGCACAGGATGGGCTGGAGACCCCGCAGTCCAGGGACCTCGCCCGGCCCCCCGAGAGGGCCCCAGCCCCAAATCCAGCGCTCGGTAGGGTCACCCCGATGGCAGGGTGACACTGGCAGCCGGGGGCGGAGGGGAGAGGCTGTGCATCTGGCCGGCCCCGGGGGACAGACGCCACGTCCGGCTTCCGGTGGCTGCAGCCAGGCCGGGCGGGGGGGGGCCGGCACCTACCTGGGCCGTGGCGCGTCCGGTGCTGGCTCCTCCAGGGCTACCACCCACACCGCGCTGCTCGCGCTCTCCCCCCGGCAGAGAAGCTGCGGCGGGCAATGAGCTCCCGGCAGGAAGTCGTAGTGCTGAGTGAGCGGCAGGTGTGTGAGGCTCGGGAGGGGCCCCCCCACAGGGGCACGAGGGCTCACGCTCTTGTGCAAGGGGGCGAGTGGCTCAGCGAGGAGCAGAGCTCACACCCAGGGTAGGGGGGTGGAGTGGGGGGCAAGTGCCCTCCCAGGGGGGAGCAGGGTCCGGCAGCGCGGCCAGGATTTTCTGTCCCCCGGGACAGAGACCACCAGCAGGAGACATAAGAAAGAGTTTAATGGGGTGAAAACATGGCAGCTGGAAGGGGGCAGGACCCCAGCCCCCCACAATGCACTGGGGACCTGAATGACCTTGGGGGGGCCCTCACAGCCTGCCCCCCAAGGAATCCAAGAGCCCCCCCCTCGGTCCCTAAGCCCCTCCCTGCACCAGGGGCCTGGGGATGTTAAGTTGGGGGTCCCTGGCTCACCCCAGCCCAGGGTGCCCCATCCATCTGTCCTGACCCCATTTCCTTCAAGGGCGGGCTCCATGCCCACATAAAATACCAGGCCCCCAAACTGGCACAGTTCCACCTGCCCCCCGAGTCTGGCCCCTGGGGGGCACCGAGAGTCTCTGCCCGGCAGGCAGCGCCTGACCCCAGCCAGGGGTGTCTGTGCTGATCTCAGATGAGGACGCTGGAGACGGGCACTTTGGTGGATCGGCCGCGCTTCGGCACCACAATCCGCTCCTCCGGCTCGGCCTCCTCCTGCAGCAGACCTGGCGGGGGGAGGGGGAGAGTCAGGGGGGCTGACAGGGTGGGCCATGGGGCAGGGCTCTATGTGGGGGCACCAGGGCTGCAGCCAGGGCACAGAGCTGCAGGTGCCGGGGGGGGGGGATTCTTGATGCCCAAGATTTTGGGACAGTGGGGGGCACTGTGGGGCTGTACATACCCTGGGCGCTCAGCTCGGCACGCTTGCGGTCGCCCTGGAGGAAGAGCGCGGTGGCGAGGTGGGGGCCGGGGGAGCAGCGGGAGGCGACGGGGTTAGGGGACATACCCTGGGCGCTCAGCTCGGCCCACTTGCAGTCACCCTGGATGAAGGGTGCGATGGCGAGGTGGGGGGCCGGGGGGGAGCAGTGGGAATTGATGGGGTTGGGGGGAGTAGCGGGAGGCGACGGGGCGAGGGGGCAGAGGGAGGCGACGGGGCTAGGGGGCTGGGGGACGTACCCTGGGGCCTCAGCTCGGCCCGCTTGCGGTCGCCCTGGAGGAAGAGCGCGGTGGCGAGGTGGGGTCCAGGGGGAGCAGTGGGAGGTGACGGGGTTAGGGGGGAGTAGCGGGAGGCCACGGGGTGAGGGGGCTGGGGGTCGGGGGGACGTACCCTGGGCGCTCAGCTCGGCCCGCTTGCGGTCGCCCTGGAGGAAGAGCGCGGTGGCGGAGGAAGAAGCCGCCCCCCAGCACCCCGGCGAAGGCGCTCAGCCATCAGGGCGTACTGCAGGGCTGCGGAATTCCAGCAGGTAGGACGGGGGGCGGCCCCGCTGGATCCTGTCGCTGATCTGGGGGGCAGAGAGGGTGAGCGGAGCCGTCCACAATCCCCAGCACCCCCCCGGCGCTGCGAGCTTCCCCCCAGCAGTGCCGCTGCCGTGCACTCACCACGCCAATGAGGTAGGGGCTGCCGGCGTCGCCCAGCAGGTGGGACATGACGATCTGGAAGGACTCGGCCGTGGAGCGGCGTGTGGGAACCACGACGTACTGGCGGGCGAGAGGGGCGGGTCAGCGCAGGCAGGGGAGGGGGCCTGCCCCCCATCCATGCCAGTCAGTGCGTCCGTCTGTCCCTGCCCCCTCCCCCTGCTCTGTGTCCGTCTGTCTGTCACTCCCAGGGGCCGGCTAAGGGCGGGGCGGGGTGGGGGGGGGTGGCTCCCAGGGGCCGGCTAAGGGGCAGGGCCGGGGTGGAGGGGTGGCTCCAGGGGCCGGCTAAGGGCCGGGGGGGGGGGGGCGGCTCCCAGGGGGCCGGCTAAGGGCCGGGGGGGGGGGGGCGGCTCCCAGGGGCCAGCAAGTTGCTCCCAGGGGCCGGCTAAGGGGCAGGGTGGGGGGGTGGCTCCCAGTGGCCGGCTAAGGGGCGGGGCGGGGCGGTCGCTCCCAGGGGCCGGCTAAGGGCTGGGGCGGGGTGGGGGGGTGGCTCCCAGGGGCCGGCTAAGGGGCGGGGCGGGGTCGCTCCCAGGGGCCGGCTAAGGGGCAGGGTGGGGGGGGGTGGCTCCCAGGGGCCGGCTAAGGGCCGGGGCGGGGTAGGGGGGGGTGGCTCCCAGGGGCCGGCTAAGGGCCGGGCGGGGTGGGGGGGGTGGCTCCCAGGGGCCGGCTAAGGGCCGGGGCGGGGTGGGGGGGGTGGCTCCCAGGGGCCGGCTAAGGGCCGGGGCGGGGTGGGGGGGGTGGCTCCCAGGGGCCGGCTAAGAGGCGGGGCGGGGTGGGGGGGGTGGCTCCCAGGGGCCGGCTAAGGGGCGGGGCGGGGTCGCTCCCAGGGGCCGGCTAAGGGCCGGGGGGGGGGGGGGGCGGCTCCCAGGGGCCGGCAAGTTGCTCCCAGGGGCCGGCTAAGGGGCAGGGTGGGGGGTTGGCTCCCAGTGGCCGGCTAAGGGGCGGGGCGGGGCGGGTCGCTCCCAGGGGCCGGCTAAGGGCTGGGGCGGGGTGGGGGGGTGGCTCCCAGGGGCCGGCTAAGGGGCGGGGCGGGGTCGCTCCCAGGGGCCGGCTAAGGGGCAGGGTGGGGGGGTGGCTCCCAGGGGCCGGCTAAGGGCCGGGGGCGGGGTAGGGGGGGGTGGCTCCCAGGGGCCGGCTAAGGCCGGGGCGGGGTGGGGGGGGGGTGGCTCCCAGGGGCCGGCTAAGGGCCGGGGCGGGGTGGGGGGGGGTGGCTCCCAGGGGCCGGCTAAGGGCCGGTGCGGGGTGGGGGGGGTGGCTCCCAGGGGCCGGCTAAGGGGCAGGGTGGGGGGGTGGCTCCCAGGGGCCGGCTAAGAGGCGGGGCGGGGTGGGGGGGGTGGCTCCCAGGGGCCGGCTAAGGGGCGGGGCGGGGTCGCTCCCAGGGGCCGGCTAAGGGGCGGGGCGGGGCGGGGTGGGGTGGGGGCAGTTGCTCCCAGGGGCCGGCTAAGGGCAGGGGGTCGCTGGCCCTGTGGCTCCGGGCACGGGGCGGCAGGACAGACGCACCAGCAGGATGTCTGCCACGATGGCCCAGTTCAGGGACAGCAGCGTCTCCCCAATGAAGATTAACACCTGTGGGGGGAGGAAGCCGGTTACTGAGGCTAAGGACCCCCCCTGCCCCTCCCCGGGTCCTCCCTCCCCTGCCAACGCTGGGCACCAGGCCCACGAGTGTGTGGGGTGTCCACCCCCGTCCCTGCTCCCGCAGCCCCGGGCACCTCCTGGCCCTGCTCCCCCCAGCCCCCCAGTACCCCCCGGCCCCAGGCACCCCCTGGCTCCGCCCCCCCAGCCCCTGACCTGCTCCCCCCAGCCCCAGGCACGCCCTGGCTCCGCCCCCCCAGCCCCTGGCCCTGCTCCCCCCAGCCCCTCAGTACCCCCCGGCCCCAGGCACCCCCTGGCACCGCTCCCTCGGCCCCGCCCCTCCCGGCCCTGCTCCCCCCAGCACCCCCTGGCCCTGCTCCCCCGGCCCCCTCCAGCCCTGGCACCCCTGGCCCTGTTCCCCCCAGCACCTCCTGGCCCTGCTCCCCCCAGTCCCCCAGTACCCCCCGGCCCCAGGCACCCCCTTGCTCCGCCCCCCCAGCCTCGCCCCTCCCGGCCCTGCTCCCCCCAGCACCCCCTGGCCCTGCTCCCCCGGCACTCACGTAGGTGGCGAGGCTGCTGCCCTGGGCACACACCAGGGCCAGGAAGAGGAAGGGCGCGGAGCCCAGCAGGCCGGCGGCGCAGACCAGGGGTCGGGCCCGGGGGTTGCTTCGGCGGAGGCGCTGGGAGATCTCCACGCCCGCCCCCACGCCCAGGAAGCCCGTCACACAGGTGATGAGGCCGAAGATCAGGCTGCGGAGACAGGGGGAGTCAGGGGTCACGGGGGAGAGAACGGCCCCAACGTTGGGGGGGTCAGAGCTCGGGGGTCACGGGGAGAGAAACGGCCCCGACATTGGGGGGGTCAGAGCTCGGGGGTCACGGGGAGAGAACGGCCCCGACACTGGGGGGTCAGAGTTCGGGGGTCACGGGGGAGAGAACGGCCCCGACATTGGGGGGGGGTCAGAGCTCGGGGGTCACGGGGGAGAGAACAGCCCCGACCATGGGGGGGGTCAGAGCTCGGGGGTCACGGGGGAGAGAACGGGCCCCGACATTTGGGGGGGGGGTCAGAGCTCGGGGGTCACGGGGGAGAGAAACAGCCCCGACACTGGGGGGGGGGGGTCAGAGCTCGGGGGTCACGGGGGGGAGAGAACAGCCCCCGACATTGGGGGGGGGTCAGAGCTCGGGGGTCACGGGGGAGAGAACCAGCCCCGACATGGGGGGGTCGGAGCTCGGGGGGGAGAGAACGGCCCCGACACTGGGGGGTCAGAGCTCGGGGGTCACCGGGGGAGAGAACGGCCCGACACTGGGGGGGTCAGAGTTCAGGGGTCACGGGGGAGAGAACGGCCCCGACATTGGGGGGGGTCAGAGCTCGGGGGTCACGGGGGGAGAAACGGCCCCGACATGGGGGGGGTCAGAGCTCGGGGGTCACGGGGGAGAGAACGGCCCCGACATTGGGGGGGGGTCAGAGCTCGGGGGTCACGGGGGAGAGAACGGCCCCGACATGGGGGGGTCGGAGCTCGGGGGTCATGGGGGAGAGAACGGCCCCGACACTGGGGGGGTCAGAGCTCGGGGGTCACGGGGGAGAGAACGGCCCCGACATTTGGGGGGGGGTCAGAGCTCGGGGGTCACGGGGGAGAGAACGGCCCCGACATGGGGGGGGTCAGAGCTCGGGGGTCACGGGGGAGAGAACGGCCCCGACATTGGGGGGGGGGGTCAGAGCTCGGGGGTCACGGGGGAGAGAACGGCCCCGGACATTGGGGGGGTCAGAGCTCGGGGGTCACGGGGAGAGAGACGGCCCCGACATTGGGGGGGGGTCAGAAGCTCGGGGGTCACGGGGGAGAGAACGGCCCCGATATGGGGGGGGGGTCAGAGCTCGGGGGTCACGGGGGAGAGAACGGCCCCGATATGGGGGGGGTCAGAGCTCGGGGTCACGGGGGAGAGAACGGCCCCGACACTGGGGGGGGTCAGAGCTCGGGGTCACGGGGGAGAGAACGGCCCCGACATTGGGGGGGGTCAGAGCTCGGGGGTCACGGGGGAGAGAACGGCCCCGATATGGGGGGGGGTCAGAGCCTCGGGGGTCACGGGGGAGAGGAACGGCCCCGATATGGGGGGGGGGGTCAGAGCTCGGGGGTCACGGGGGAGAGAACGGCCCCGACACTGGGGGGGGTCAGAGCTCGGGGGTCACGGGGGAGAGAACGGCCCCGACACTGGGGGGGGGTCAGAGTTCAGGGGGTCACGGGGGAGAGAACGGCCCCGACATTGGGGGGGGGTCAGAGCTTGGGGGTCACGGGGGAGAGAACCGGCCCCGACACTGGGGGGGGGTCAGAGCTCGGGGGTCACGGGGAGAGAACGGCCCTGACACTGGGGGGGTCAGAGCTCGGGGGTCACCGGGTGACCCCCTTTCCCAGGGGGGAGCTCAGGGCTGGGCCCCCCAGCGGCGCTCACCTCTCCTGGGAGCTGCAGGTGTTCCCCGTCGGGGCAGGGCCGGCACTGCCCCGTGGCAGGCAGGAGCGGTATACAGGAAGGCCGGGGCCCATAGCGCCAGCGACCCGTCACGAACGCCACCGCTGTGAAGCCCAGCGACGACAGCACGAAACTGCGGCTGCCGGGGGGGGGGGGGGGGAGATGTGAGAGCCCCCCTGAGCCCTGATCCCCTCCTGCTCCTCCCGGCCCCCCCGCTGACCCCCAGCCCCACGCCGACACCCAAACCCCCGCTGAGCCCCAATCCCCTCCTGCTCCTCCCAGCCCCCCACACTGACCCCCAGCCCCACCCCTCCCAGAGCCCCACGCCGACCCCCAACCCCCGCTGAGCCCCAGTCCCGTCCTGCTCCCCACAGCTTACCGCCAACCCCAGACCCCCGCAAACCTGCAGCTCTGCCCCTCCCAGACCCCCCCTGAGCCCCAATCCCATCCTGCTCCCCCCAGCCCCTCACTGACCCACACTCCTGCCTCTCCAGCCCCCTGGCCCCACCCCACTCCTCCCAGTCCCCTGCCAATCCCCAGCTCAGCCCACTCCTCGCAGCTGCACACTGACCCCCATTGCCTCTCACTCCTCCCCATCCCCCACTCCTCTAAGCTCCCCAGACCCCCAACCCCACCCCACTCCCTGCGCCCTGCTCCTCCCAGCCCCACCTCCTCCTGACCCCCTATTTGTCTGACACCCCCCCACTTCCCGCTCCTCCCATCCCCGGCCCTGCTGAGTACCCACAGTTCTCTCACACCGCCGGGCCCCGCCCCACTCACTTGCGGCTCAGCGCCCGGACGTCGGCGGCCCAGGAGGTGTAGCGCAGGGAGGAGTCAGAGTGACGCTCCACGGCCCCCCGCGGCGGCTCCCGCAGCACCATGACCAGCAGTACCACGGCCACCACGCCCAGCACCGGGGTCACCTGGGGGGCAGAGAGTGTGACCCCATGTCACCAAGTGGGGGATTTTCCTTACTGTTTGGTATGAATACTTGTGTGTGCCTCAGTTTCCCATGGGTGTTGCAGCTGAATTTCAGATGGAGCTGCAGAAGGATCCCTCCTTAGACAAGCTGAAGGGCCTTGCTGGCCACAGCGTTGAGGAACCCTTAAGGGGGGCTGCAGGGAAAGATTCCCTTCAGGGGGTGGTGGAGAGCTTCATTGGGACCCTGAAGATGATGCTGAAGACTTTCCTGGGCCAGCATCTGCAGGACCGAGATGCGTATTTACCACACCTGCTGTTGCGTACAGGGAAGGGACCCAGGAATCCACAGGGTTCTCCCCTTCGCAGTCGCTGTATGGGAGGAGAGTGAAGGGTCCCCTGGGCTTGGTGGGGGATGGATGGGAGGGGGAAGGCCTCCCCTGATGGAGAATCAGGGTGGAGCATGGACTGACTTTCCGGGAACAGCTCGCTGAGCTCCTGGGTCCGGCCAGGGAGAACCTAGCCAGGGCCCAAGGGGAGGCAGAAGGTCCAGTACGACCGCTCAGCCTACGGCACCGGGGACCAGGTGAGGGGTCTCGTCCCGGTGAGGAAAGATAAGCCGCAACCTGCCTGGGACGGGCCCTTCAAGGTCATAAAGCAGCTGAATGAGGAGAACGATGTGGTGGAACTGCCCAGCCGGGCTCACAGCCACCGCAGGGACCAGGTCAACGTGATGGAGCCGTACTGGGACAGGGAGAGGCTGGTACGGACCGTGTGTGGCCAGTGGGAGAAGATCCCCTGGTGGGTCTCTTCTCTGAGACTGGAACCAGCCCCTGGCCGGAATCAGCTCCCCTCTATGATCAGCTCACCCCTCCTCAGCAGGCAGAGATCAGAGAGGTGCCGCGTGTGACAAAGTGGGAGGTTTCTTCTTGAGGTTTTGCATGAATACAGTGTGTGCCTCAGTTTCCCCGTGTGTCACACAAGACCTAGGTGGTGGGGCAAGGGGGTGTGGTTTTTGCTGAGGTGGGGCTGCCTCTGGCTGCCTGCACACAGAGAAGGGCAGAAGCACTCCGTAACCTGCCAACGGCGCCTGCAACAAGGTGGAGCCAGGGGAGGGGTGCAGACCAGGTGACCCTTTCGCCCGGGATAGAGACAAAGGACATAGGAAGGGCAATGGGCATGTCTGAGGCTGGGCTGCTGGAGACTGGGCCGTCTGCTGGCTGGAGTCGGGCCAGGGGGAGGGGAAGAGGGGCAGGGCACGAGGCCCTGCATCCCCACACGATGGACTTTGCTGAATGTCCCTGATGTCTGTGCTAAGAAGCCCTGTTCTACGCTGGGTTCCTGTTGACTAATAACCCGTCCGTGTCACACACTGACTGGGAGTCATGGCTGGCTGCGGAGTTGGGGGTCAGGATCCCTTGGGGGGGCATGTGAGGCGGGGAGCTCACGGGGTGAACAGGGCTGAACGCTCCGAGGTCAGACCCAGGAAGTGCCAAAGCCAAGCAGGCTTCTTGCGCTGGTGAGGGTCGGCAGAGTCACACTGCCCCAGAGACCTGCACGACTTCATTCAGAGTGGTGCCAGGAGACTGACTCTGTGACACCGTGCTCCTACCCACAGCTGTTCTCCAGCCGGCCGGGGCTCGCTAACCTGGCTGGCCACCGCATGGGGACAGGAGCCCACGCTCCCATCAGGTGTTCCCTGTTCAGAGTCACTGGGAACACAGCCCAGGCCCTGGAGAGAGAGGTCAGGGATACGCTGGCTTTGGGGGTGATCCAGCCATTCAACAGTCCATTGGCCTCACCCGTGGGGCTGGTCCCCAGGAAAGATGGCTCGATCCAGTTCTGTGTGGCCTATCGGAAGCTCAATGCCATCACTGTGTCTGGTGCCTGCCGCCTGCCCATGCCCAGGCCTGATGAGACCCTAGACAAGTGTGTGTTGGGGGGCGTCTTACCTCACTACTATGGATCTTACCAAGGGCTATTGGCAGGTGCCTTTGGATCCAGAGGCCAGGCTGAAATCTGCCTTTATCACCCTTATGGGGCTCTGTGAGCTCCTGGTCCTGCCTTTCGGCCACAAGGGGGCGCCGGTCACCTGCCAGCGCCTGGGGATCAGTTACTAAGGGGGTAGAGAGTTTGGCCCGGCGTACATCATGGATAATATCTGTGTCATGCAAGGTGGGGATGGCAGAGGTGTCGTACCTGGGCCGCAAGGTGGGGAGTGGCTGCCTAAAACCAGAGCCTGCCAAGATGGGGGCGATCAGAGACTGGCCTCTGTCCCAGACTAAGAAACAGGTTAAGAAGTGACTATTCCCCTCTATTTGGCACTGGTGAGGCCACACCTGGAGTACTGCGTCCACTTTTGGTCCCCCCACTACAGAAAGGATGTGGACAAATTGGAAAGAGTCCAGCGGAGGGCAACAAAAATGATTAGGGGGCTGGGGCATATGACTTATGAGGAAAGGCTGAAGGAACTGGGATTGTTTAGTCTGCGGAAGAGAAGAATGAGGGGGGATTTGATAGCAGCCTTCAGCTACAAGAAGGGGGGTCCCAAAGAGGATGGAGCTTGGCTGTTCTCAGTGGCGGCAGATGACAGAACAAGGAGTAATGGTCTCTAGTTGCAGTGGGGGAGGTCTAGGTTGGATATTCGGAAACACGATTTCACTAAGAGGGTGGGGAAGCACTGGAATGGGTTCCCTAGGGAGGTGGTGGAATCTCGTTCCTTAGAGGTCTTTAAGGCGCGGCTTGACAAAGCCCTGTCTGGGATGATTTAGCTGGGGTTGGTCCTGCTTTGAGCAGGGGGTTAGACTAGATGACCTCCTGAGGTCTCTTCTAAGCCTAATCTTCTATGAAACAGGCCCAGGCCTTTACTGGGATGGCGGGGCACTACCAGACGTTTGTGCCCCACTTTATCTCCCTGTCAGCTCCCAGCACGGAGCTTTGTAAGAAGGGGAAGCCAGACAAGCTGGTCTGGACTGGGCAAAGCCGGGGACTCTCTGTGCTCTGAAGGAGGCTCTGGTCAGGGGCCCAGTGCTGGAAAACCCAGACTTTGACAAGCCCTTCCTGGTGTTCACAGATGCCTCAGACACAAGGCTGGGTGCGGTGCTGATGCTAAGGGGGAGAGACCCCTCATCGGGTACCTGAGCAGGACACTGCTGCCCCGGGAGCAGAGCTATGTGGCCATCGAGAAGAAATGCCTGGCCCTGTGGTGGACTCTTAAAAAGCTGCAGCCGTATCTATTTGGGCGGTGCTTTACTGTGGACACTGACCACTCGCCCTGCTGTGGCTGCACCAGATGAGAGGGGCCAATGCCAAGCTCCTGAGGTGGAACCTGATCCAGGATTATGAGCTGGAGACGGTCCATGTTCAGGGGAGTGCAAATATTACAGCGGATGCGCTGTCCTGGAGAGGGGGGGCCCGAACCTCCCCAGGTCACAGGCTGAAGCGAGCCCCGCTCAGTTCAGTCTCAAAGCGGGGAGAGATCTGACAAAGTGGGGGATTTTCTTAATATTTTGTATGAATGTTCTATGTGCCTCGGCATCCCCTATGTATTGCACAATTCATTATGTGGTGGGGCAAGAGCGTCTGATCTTTGCAGAGACTCCTGAAAGGGGCACAGGAGTCTGGAAAGGTTGGGAACCACTGCCTAAGAACAGGTGTGACTGTCAACCAGCAGCTGCCTGGTCCCAGACAATGATCAGACTCTTTGTAACTTAGCAACTGATGGCGGGGGGGCACCCTTGGGATGGAGAACAAAGGCTTGCCTGGGAAAGATGACAAAGGACAAGGAGGGGCAACTGGGTGTGATGGAGGGTCGTTGGTCTGGAGGGGAGATGTGACTCGAAGTGGGACTGTTCTTAATGTTTCCTCTGAATAGTGTGGGGGTGCCTCAGTTTCCCCTAGGCAGTTCTTAAGTCTCTAGGGGGTGGGGTAAGGGTGTATGATCATTGCAGAGCCCTAGAGGGCAGGTGTGTGCAGGGGTCTGGACACAGAGAATGGCCGACACCCTGTTTCCTGGCAACTGAGGGCCGGGCCCTTCCCCCCTGCAAGGTGAGAGCTAAAGGGCTGGAGAACAAAGGAATCCGGTGACCTCCTGGCCCGGGAAAGGGACAAAGCCCAGAGGAGGAGGGGCTGGAGGGAGTTTCAGTTTGGGGCTGGCTGGGACATGGAGTGAAGGGCAGACGTAGTTGTCTGGCTCCCTGCCCCCCAGAATGGACCCGGCTGAGGGGTCCTGTTCTCTGCACTTACAAGCTCTGTGTTAGACCATGTTCCTGTCGTCTAATAAACCTCTGTTTTCCTGGCTGGCTGAGAGTCCCGTCTGACTGCGGAGTTGGGGGGCAGGACCCTCTGGCTTCCCCAGGAGCCCGCCTGGGCGGACTCGCTGTGGGAAGCGCACGGAGGGGCAGAGGAGGCTGAATGCTCCGAGGTCAGACCCAGGAAGGTGGAGCCGGGGGAGCTGTGTGTCCTGCAGACAGGCTGCTCCCCGAGAGGAGACTGCCCCAAAGTCCTGACTGGCTTCGTAGGGAGCAGTTCCAGAGCATCGCCCGGGGACTCCGTGACAGGAAACCCCGGGCTCAACCAAGATGGACCTTGCTGAAAGTTCCTGCTTTCTGTGCTAACAGGCTCTGTTCTACGCTGTGTTCCCGATGACTAATACCTGTCTGTGTTACGCTGTGACAAAGTGGGAATGTTCTTCATGTTTTCTCTGAATACTGTGTGTGCCTCAGTTTCCCCTATGTGTTACTCAAATATCTGGTGGTGGGATGAGGGTGTGTGATTGTTGCAGCGACCCCTAGTGGGCAGGTGTGACTGCGACTGGCTGCCTGGGACAGAGAACGGGCGACACTGTAGCCTGGCAGCAGATGGCCGGGCCCCCTCCTCTGCAAGGACCAGCTGGAGGTGGGAGGTGTCGGTGCAGACCAGGTGACCTGCTGGCCTGGGAAAGAGACAAAGGAACGAGGGGGGTGCACAGGGGGTCTGGGGCCAGGCAGCTCGAAGCGGGCAGGCTCCTCTTTGGGACTCGGAGGGAAGAGTCCAGGACTCGGGGTCCCCCCAAGATGGGCTTGGCTGAAAGTCCCTGATGTCTGAGCTAACAAGCCCTGTTCTACGCTGGGTTCCCGAGGGCTGATAACCCGTCTGTGTCACATGCCGGCTGGGAGTCCAGGCTCGCTGCCGAGTGGGGGGCAGGGCCCCTCTAGCTGCCCCAGGGCCCCGTCCAGGGGGACTCGCTGCAGGGAGCTCATGGGCTGAACAGGGGGCTGGACGCTCCAAGGTCAGACCCAGGACGCTCCCCCTACTGATAATGTTCCCCGAGGGGTGTCCCAGGACAAGAGGGTCCTGTCAGCACGTCACTCGGGGGGGGGCTCCAGAGCCCCAAGCCCGGCCTCTGTAAAACCCCCTCGGTCCAGCCCCCCAGACTCACCCGCAGGGCCCAATGCCAGTCCTCAGCCAAGTCCTTCACCTTCGAGCCCACAATGTAGCCCAGCCCGCTGCGGGAGGAGCGGGAGGTTAGAGCCGGGACCCGCAGCCCTCCCCACTGCCCCCACCACCCACCCCTTACCCCACTGCCCCCCACCTGCCCCAACACTCATCCCCTACCCACACTGCCCCAACACCCGCCCCCAACACCCACACCCTGTCCCCACCCTACCCCCAGGTTCCCACCCCATCAATCCACCCTGGCCCCCGGGCTCCCACCCCACCTCCACTGCCCCCAGAGCCCCTCACCTGCCGACGGGGACGGCGAAGTAGAAGAAGGCCAGCATACGGCTGCGCTGGTCGCTAACGAACAGGTCGGCGATGATGGTGGGGGCGATGGTGGAGTAGCTGGCCTCCCCCACCCCCACCAGCCCCCGTGTCACCAGCAGCAGCCAGAACCGCTGGCGGGGGAGGTGAGAGACGGCTCAGAGACGGCGCCACACCCCAGCCTGCCAAGGGGCTGAGACGCCCTGGAGCAGGGAGCTCACCCCACAGCTCCCCGCGAGCCACAGGCCCAGCCCGGCCACCCCCACAACCGTAAACTCCCCATCACGCTGAGGGGCCTGGAGATGGGGGAAGCCAGTATGGGGGAGCGAGAGAGCCCGTCCCTCCTGCCTTCTAGGACACTCAGTGGGGACAACCCCATCTGGACCGCCTCACCCCGAGCACCATGGGGTGCAGCCTGTGCCCCACGCCTTGCACACATAGCTTCCCTCATGCACAGCCCCCAAGCCCTTCTGCGCCCCTGCATTGCTCCAGCTCTCACCGCCTCCACCCCGCACCTGCCCTGCACACACAGCTCCCCCCACGCACAGCCCCCAGCCCCTCTGCACCCCCTTAGTCCTGGGGGAATTTTGCACCAAAAAATTAAAAATTCTGCGCACAATCTTTAAAAATTCTGCCAATTTCATTTGTCAAAATAACACTACACGATCACGCCACTTTCAATTATTTTGGTAATTTATTTCAAAATATCTGTCAGCAAGTATGTCTGAAACAATTCAGACACACACAAAAGTTCCCCCAGAAGTAAAGAGTTAAAGAAACCCCTCTGACAGCCCAGTTCCTGTTTCTCTGCCCTGTTCCCCTTCCCAGAGCCCAGAGAGAGGGCCAGACATGCACAATACCTCCCACCCCAGAGGCCAGCTGCAGGGCCCCCCCTTGCTCAGATACCTGCTTCCCCCCCCGCCCAGACCATGTCCCCCCCAGCCCAGGCACCTGTCCCCCTCCCCCCCAGAGCTCAGCCACAGGGCCCCCCACTTGCCCAGACACTCGCTCCCCTCCGCCCCAGAGCCCAGAGGGAGAGAAAGCCTGATGTTCGGTCCCAGGCTTGCAAGGAGTTTCCTACTCACCACCGTCTCCTTCCCCCAGGCATGCTGGGAACTGCAGCGGCCAGGAACCCCCTAGCTCCCTCCCCTTCCCCCCAGCAGTATCCTCTATGTGCAAGCTGGGCTCTGTGGGTCCAGCAGCCCCTAGTGGCGGCTAGCAGCTCTGCAGCTCATTTCTGTGGGGGAAAGGAAATTCTGTGCACATGTTAATTTCTGCAAAATTGACTCCTGGGGGAACTCTCTGTTAGTTATCCCAGCACTACTGCGCGTGCACATAATTAATGAGCCATGCATATTTTTAATTTTTTGTGCAGAAAAAAAGCTTCTGCTGAAATGTTGCTGCAGTTCCGCCTTTTGCCCACCAGAGGGTGCTGTGGCACAAGAACAGTACCAGCTCCCTGCAGAAGATGACTTCTGCAGTTCCGTCTTTGGCCCACCAGAGGGTGCTGTGGCGATAGAACACAGCAGCAGCTCCCAGCCAGCATGGGAAGAGAAAGAGCCTGCCGTCTTTGCACCTGGCCAGGGCAGGAGACAGGGGCTATGGGGAGACAGACAGCAGGGGGTGCTGGGGGGGGTCAGACAGGGGCTCATAAGGGCTAGCGAGGGAGGACAGACTGGGGCAGGGGCTGAATGGGAGTGGAGATGCAGGGACACATGGTGATGGGGGAGGGGGTACAGGGACACACAAGGGACAGGGGAAGGGGGTGCAGAGCCACATGGGGATGGGAGAGTAAGTGTTTGAGTGGGGGCGGAGGGACACATGTGGACAGGGGTGCAAGGACACATGGGGTAGTGGGGACAGGGCAGATGTGCCTGACTGAATGGGAGAGGCTAGGGATCAGCCAGGGTCTGCGTGGGGGAAGCTCCCAAACAATCCCTCCCCGTCCCCCAAAAAAACCTGTTCCATACTTTTCCCACCCACAACCAACAACCCTCCAAGTTCACACCCAGGGTCCTTCCCTCTCCCTCAGCTCCTCCGTTCCCCCTGACTCCGCCCAGCCTTTGCTCTGCTTGCAAGGGGGGAGGGAAATACGGTTCCATATGGTAGTTTACATGAATTATTATTGTGTTAATACGCCTACTAAGGAATCTACTTGTCAAAAAACATTTCCTGAATCTTTTTTGTTGTCTGTATTGTTTCAGACGTACTTGCTGACAGGTATTTTAAAATAAATGACCAAAAATAATTGAAACTGGTGTGCAGAATTTTGCAGAATTTTAAGATACTGTGTACAGAATTTTAAATTTTTGTTGCAGAATTCCCCCAGGAGTAAAAATTCCGCATTGCGCAGTGGCACAGAATTCGCCCAGGAGAACCCCCTGCATCGCTCCAGTCCCCCATATCCTCCACACCGCACCCGACCTGCGCACACAGCTCCCCCCACGCCCAGCCCCTCTGTGCCCCTTGTCCAGCCCCTCATCCTCTCCACACGGCACCCGCCCTGCGCGTGGCCTGCCAGCCGGTACCTCCTGGGGTATGAAGCTGGACCCCAGCGTGACGGCCGACCAGAAGGCGATGCCCAGGCAGAGCAGGCGCTTGCGGTGGTAGCGATCGCCCAGGTACCCGAAGATCGGGGCCAGCACCATGTAGCTGCTGATGAACACTGCGGGGGGGTCGGGGGGTGGTTAGAACTGGGGCACTGCGCAAGGCACAGCCACTCCCCCACCAACCCTCCGCCCCCCTACCCTCCCCATCAGAGAAGACGCCACCCCAGGCCCCAGAGGGTGTCACCCCACATACACAGTGCATCCCTGCCCCCATCGCTATGGGATCCCCCTCCCTCCCCCTACCCCCGTACCTGTCTGGAGGAGCCCGGAGCTGCTGTCTCCAATGCGAAAGAACGACTCAATGTCGGGCAGGATGCCTGGGGAACCGGGGAGCAGGGGGTTAGAAAGTGGGGAGAGCCCCCCATGGACCCTGCAGCCCCCACCTCTGCCAACCCCGAGCCCACCTCCCACAGCAGATCTCCACACCCTGTGCAGTCCCCCCGACCTCTGCTGGCCCCACTCCTCACACAACCTCCTCCATCCTGCAGCCCTGACCCCCCAAAACTCCCACCCCGTCCCCCAACACCTCCCACAGCTCTCCCACGCACACGCAGAGCCACTGCTGCCGCCCCCCTCCCCACAGCCCTCACCGGCCACAGTGAAGCGATCCATGTAGTTGAGCAGGTTGATGTAGCAGAGAACAGCGACGATCATCACTGAGCGGAGGTGCGAGATCCCGGTGACAGCCTGCACCCCCCCCTCCGGCTGCCCCCTGCCCCCCCGCGACCCCCTCTCTGCCGCCGCCGCCGCCGCCGCCTCCTCCTCTGTCTCGTCCGCCTGGCTCAGGAACGGGGCAGCGTCGGGGTGGGGGCCGCGCCGGGACGCCATGGCCGGGGGCTGTGCAGCCGCCTCACAGGGAGCCCGGCTCCGGAGCGGGGCCTGCGGAGGGCGGGGGGGGGCATTAGTGATCCCGGCACTACGGCTTCCCCTGCCAGTCATGACCCCTTTCCCCCCCAAGAGCCCCGCCCCCATGACTTCCCATCCCCCAATAGCCCCATCCCATAACCTCCCATCCCCCAAAGGTCCGGCCCCCATGACCTCCCATCCCCCCCAGTAGCCCTGCCCCCATGACCTCCCATCCCCCAATAGCCCCCCCATCACCTCCCCAACCCCAAGAGCCCCGCCCCCATGACCTCCCATCCCCCCAATAGCCCCGCCCCCATGACCTCCCATCCCCCAATAGCCCCGTCCCATAACCTCCCATCCCCCAAAGGTCCGGCCCCCATGACCTCCCATCCCCCCCAGTAGCCCTGCCCACAATAACCATGCAGCTCCCCTGCCCCCCGCAACCCCAACCCCGCATCACCCCGCCCTCAAGAACCCCAACCCCACAGCTCCCCCACTAATCCCCCCGCCCCCATAACCCCACAACTCCCCGTCCCCCGCAACCCCAACCCCGCAGCTCCCCCGTCCCCCGCAACCCCGCCGCCCCCCCGCCATGACCCCACTACCGAGCCGGGGCGCGCTGCTCCCTGCTCCGATCATGTGACCCCCTTCGCGTCACCTGACCCATGGCGAGTCCCGCCCCTCCGGGACGTCACCGCGGAACCCTCGGCCTCTGTTACCAGGGTAACGGGAACCCCTCCACAGCGCCCTGGTAACCAGCCCCCCCCGGGCCGATTTCCAGCGCCGCCATAACCATGGCAACCAGAGTGTCACCCCGTAACCAGCCGAGACACCCCTGTCGCCGTCACCATGGCAACCCCAGGGACGGGGGGCCCGGAGTGCGCCCCGACCCTGCGGCTGCGGGGTGCCGGGGGGCAGAGCACGGCCACGGGGGAGGGGGGCCTAGGGGGCGCCGGGCTGGGGGGCGCGGGGGGGGCGCTCTCCCCGGCGGTCAGGGCTGGCCCGTGGGGCGCCGGGCTGTGGGGTGCAGGGCTGGGGGGCGCTAGGGGGCGCCAGGCTGTGGGGCGTGGGGGGGGGCGCTCTCCCCGGCGGTCAGGGCTGGCCCCGTGGGGCGCTGGGTGTGGGGCGCGGGGGGGGGCCGGGCTGTGGGGTGCAGGGTGGTCGCTCTCCCCGGCGGTCAGGGCTGGCCCCGTGGGGCGCTGGGTGTGGGGCGCGGGGGGGGCCGGGCTGTGGGTGTGCAGGGTGGTCGCTCTCCCCGGCGGTCAGGGGCTGGCCCCGTGGGGCGCCGGGCTGTGGGGTGCAGGGCTGGGGGGCGCTAGGGGGCGCCAGGCTGTGGGGCGTGGGGGGGGGCGCTCTCCCCGGCGGTCAGGGCTGGCCCCGTGGGGCGCTGGGTGTGGGGCGCGGGGGGGGCCGGGCTGTGGGGTGCAGGGTGGTCGCTCTCCCCGGCGGTCAGGGCTGGCCCCGTGGGGCGCGGGGGGGGGGGCCGGGCTGTGGGGTGCAGGGTGGTCGCTCTCCCCGGCGGTCAGGGCTGGCCCCGTGGGGCGCTGGGTGTGGGGCGCGGGGGGGGGGCCGGGCTGTGGGGTGCAGGGTGGTCGCTCTCCCCGGCGGTCAGGGCTGGCCCCGTGGGGCGCTGGGTGTGGGCGCGGGGGGGGCCGGGCTGTGGGGTGCAGGGTGGTCGCTCTCCCCGGCGGTCAGGGCTGGCCCCGTGGGGCGCTGGGTGTGGGGCGCGGGGGGGGCCGGGCTGTGGGGTGCAGGGTGGTCGCTCTCCCCGGCGGTCAGGGCTGGCCCCGTGGGGCGCGGGGGGGGGGGGGGGGGGCGGCTGTGGGGTGCAGGGTGGTCGCTCTCCCCGGCGGTCAGGGCTGGCCCCGTGGGGCGCTGGGTGTGGGGCGCGGGGGGGGGGCCGGGCTGTGGGGTGCAGGGTGGTCGCTCTCCCCGGCGGTCAGGGCTGGCCCCGGGGGGCGCAGGGGGGAGCCCAAGCCCCGGGGGGCGACGCTGCATGGCCCGGCTGGCGGAGCGGCTGGGTGCCCCCCGCAGGCGCGGCGGCTGCTGCCCCCCGTGCCCTGGGCTGGCCCGGCAGGGGCAGGGGCAGGGGCAGGGGCAGGGGGTGGGGGTACCCGCGCTGGCCCCGGTGCCCAGTCACGCCCCCCGGGGCAGTGGTGGGAGGGGCAGGCCCAGCCGGTGCCCACGCTCTGCCCCCGCCCGCCCCACCCGAGAGGGCCCCCTGCTGAGCATGCCGCCTGACCTGTGCTGACCTCTGACCTGCCCCCCTGCTGCCCCTGCCCCCCATCCAGAGTCTCCGAAACTCATCAAATCACCTGTCTGTGTTTGGGGGGGGGGCACAGGAAATACTCCCCGGGCTTTGAGTGCAGTGGTTAAAGGGGGGGCAATGGGGTTGGGAACACAGGGCATGGGGGGCACGGGGGCCTCGGACGTTGGGGGGATCTGTTGGCGCTGGGAAGGGGGAGTTGGGAGCCTGGGCGGTGATTACCTCCCCCTCCCCTGGACAGGTAGGTGGGAGAGTGGGGGGCTGCTCCCATAGGTGACACTAACCCCTTTGCCCCATGGCTACCGGGGAAAGAGGCCGGGGGGCCCTGCCAGGCTGGGAGGGTTAAGGAGCGGTCACGTGGGGCGGGGGGGACCACGGGAGAGGGCACGTGTCTCCCCGCCCCACTGGAGATGCGGAAGCTCAACCCTGTGCAGGGCCAGCTGCAGCCCCACCGGGAGAGCTGCAGGGCCGGATTCGAACCCAGCTCTGGGAGGCGGGCGGGGCTGGAGCCAGGACGCCTGGGTTCTCTCCTCACAGCCCCCGCTTTGCCCCCCAGCCCAGGATGGACGTGGGTGCCTATCTCTCCCGGATCGGGTATCAGGGCCCGACGGAGCCCACCCTGGAGACGCTGCGGGGGCCTGCACCGTTGCCACCTGTTCTCGGTGCCCTTTGAGAGCCTGAGCGTGCACTGCGGGGAGCCCATCACCCTGGCGCTGCCCCTGCTCTACGACAAGATCGTCCGCCGGCAGCGCGGCGGCTTCTGCTACGAGAACAACGGGCTCTTCCTGTGGCTGCTGCGGGCGCTGGGCTTCGACGCGGCGGGGCTGGCCGGCCGCGTCCGGAACCGCTTCACCGGGCGCCTCGGGCCGCCCCGCGACCACCTGGTGCTGCTGGCCCGGCTGGGGGGCCAGCGCTTCCTGTGCGACGTGGGCTTCGGGGACGGCTTCCTGGAGCCCCTGCGGCTGGAGCCGGGCCTGGAGCAGCCGCAGGAGGGCGGCACCTTCCGGCTGGGCCTGGCGGGGGGCGTCTGGGCGCTGGAGCGGCTGCGGGCGCCGGGCGAGGAGGGGCGGGTGCTCTACACCTTCACGCTGGAGGAGCGGGAGCTGGGAGACTTCGCCGCCATGGCCTGCTACCACCAGCATGCCCCCAGCTCCCTCTTCGCCTGCAAGTCCTTCTGCAGCCTGCCCCAGCCGGGCGGGGGCCGCCTCACCTACATGGGCTGGCGCCTCATCGCCACGCGGGGCGGGGAGCGCACGGAGACCCTCTGCAGCCCTCCGAGATCCCCGCCCTGCTGCAGCACGCCTTCGGGGCCCAGCTGAGCGGGACCTTGGTGCCCAAGGACCAGGACATACAGCCACCCCCTGAGGGGGAGGAGATGGGGCCAGCTCCCCCCACTGAATGAAGGAGGGGAGGGGGGGCCGAGACCCCCGACAGCACCCCTGGGGGCCCGGCTCTGAGAGCTGTAGGGAGAGGGAGCTGTAAAACATGCCAGCCAGGGCAGAAACCTGGCTGGGGTGAGCTGCTGGGCCCAAAGGGAAGAACGAGGGGTGGTCTGGGAGCCAGGACTCCTGGGTTCTATCCCCCGCTCTGGGAAGGAAGCAGTGTCTAGTGGGTTGGCTTGGGCTCGGCTCAGGACTCCTGGGTTCCATCCCTGGCTCGGACACCGACTCTGTGTGATGCTGGATGGGTCCATCCCTGTGGTGCATTGAGCGTGTGAGCTCTGTGGGGCAGGGCCTGCCTTATGCTGAGCAGCGAGGGGGCCCTGATCCCTGGGTGTGAGGGTCCTTGCAGGGTCCGGCGCGGTGCCACTCCTTCCAGCCCCACAGCTGTCTCCGCCCACCCCCTCCTCACAAAATAAAGGGCAAGAGGCTCAGGACCAAGGGCTGGGTTCATTTATTTATTTCATAAAAGCAACTTCCCCGTGCCAGGGGGGATAAAACGCCCCTAAAGTCCCCTATTTACAGAACGGGCCGCCGGGGGTGGGTCTGGGTCTAGGCCTCGATGACATGATGGGCAGGCTCCAGGCCCTGCCCAGGTGCAGGGGGGTTCCTCGGGGGGCAGGGCCATGCCCAGCTGCTGCAGGGTGCTAGGAAGGGGGATCCCCCGGCTCAGTGACAGCAGCAGCCGGTTCTGTGCCCAGCTGTGGGGGAGGTGTAGGGAGGCACCCCAGGGGGGACTAGGCCCAGTCCTCCATCAGGCCTCATGCCCAGCTATGCAGGGGCAGGGGCATCCCAGGGCTGGGGGGGTGCGCTAGGCCCAGGCCTCAATGATGTCATGGGGCTCCGTGCCCAGCTGTGCGGGGGGCACCCCAGGGGGGGCTAGGCCCAGGCCTCGATGACGTCATCGGGCTCCGTGCCCAGCTGTGGAGGAGGGGGTTGGGGGCACCCCAGGGGGGGCTAGGCCCAGGCCTCGATGACATCGTCGGGCTCCATGCCCAGCTGCTCGGGCGTGCGGGTCCCCGCCAGGCGCTGCCCGTCAAAGAAGAAGCGGAGTTGACGGCCGCCCAGCCCCATGGCCTCCTGGTAGCGCTCCATCAGCCGGTGCAGCGGCTCTCCCTGCCGGGGGGGAGGGTGTTAGCGGGGGGGGGGGGGCACAAGCCGCAGACATGCCTGGGAGGGGGCACTACAGGGACTGTGGGGTGACCCCAGCATCCCTCCCAAAGCAGCCCCAGGTGGAGAGGGGCCTGCCCCAGGATAGCTGCCCCCCCCCCCCCCGACTGCCCCAGCCAACAGCCCCCTGCTGGCTCAGTCCCATCCTCCTCCCTGAGGCTGTGACAACCCCCACATCCCCCTCCCTCTGCAAACAGCACCTCACAGCCCTCTTGCATGGCCCCTCCCCCGTAGACGATCGCCCCCAGATGGTGACCCCCCTGCAGCTCCCCCTTACCCTGGGCACGCTGAGCGTGAGCTGAGAGTCCTTCTCCTGGCCTCGCACGGTCAGCCGTAGTTCCCCAGGGCCCGGCCCGGCCCCCGGTTCCCCCCCACCCTGCGGCTCCCCGGCTGCCATGTCCACCACGCAATCTGCAGGGGACAGACGGACACAGAGAGAGCGCAAGGGGCGGGCAGCTGGGGGCGCTGCACTGAGAACTCCCCTGTTACCCCCCATCCCGGGTTGGGGGACCCCCACTGATATCAGACCCCCTGCCCCCAGCCTGGGGGGCACAGCATGCACTTCAGGGCCCGTGCCAGAATTTCTGCAACCCGCTGCGGGCTCGTCAGCTGACGGCCATGGAGGAGGAGAGAGGCCTGGTGCGTGGGGCGACCATGAGCCACCATGGGGACCCCAGCACGGCTCAGGCGGGGCAGCTGCCGGGGCAGCTCCGCTGGGAAGCCGTGTGCAGCACCGGGCGCCCGCAGAACATGGAAACATGGGGCGGGAAGGGACCTTGGCAGGTGGCAGGGCCAGGCAAACCTAGGCCAGCCCTGACAGCTGTTTGTCCAACCCGCTCTTAGACACCTCCAGTGCTGGGGACTCCCCAACCCCCCTCAGCCTGTTCCAGGCCGAGCTCCCCTTACAGTTAGACAGTTTCCTAATATTCGACCTAAATCTCCCTGGGCCGCAGACGGAGCTCATCACTTCCTGTCCTACCTCTAGTGAACACGGAGAATAACTGATCCCTGTGACGAAGGGGGAATTTTCTGTAGCATCTGTAGGAGTCTCACACCTGCCTCAGTTTCCCCTATACTTTGCACAGCTACTCAGTGCGGGGGAAGGACTAAGTTTGCTCTCAGGGCAGCCTAAGACACAGGTACATTCATCACCGCCCTGGCTGGTGGAACGAACAGTCATTAAGGAACTGGCTGAAACTGCCCCAGGTCAGCAACGGGGCCAGAGAGCGCGGATGGCAGCGCTCTTGACTCCTGGCCCCATGCTCCCAGCGGGAAGCTGGGCACAGACCCCGGCTGGAGAACCAGGGGCTGGGAGGGGCAAGGTGAGGGGAGCAGTGTGGGCGCCGGGGGCTCTCACCTGGGAACAGACTCAGGAAGGAAGTCAGAGAGCGAGCAAGAGATAGACAGAGCCTGCCCCGAGGGGCTCCCCACAGCCTGGCGGGGCTCTGGGCTGAGCAGAATGGACTGGGCTGTAACCTGCACCCCTCTGCGCGACCCTAAGGGCTCCCTGTGCCGTGCCCAGCTGACACACCTGACTGCGCGCCAGCGCTGTGGGACTGTCCCTGCCACGCTGGGCGAGGGGCACCGTCCTGGCAGCGTGGGCGTGTCTCTGCCAGGGTCTGGCTCCGCGGGACTCGCTGGGCAGAGCTCACGGGGGAAGCAGGAGGCTGCAGCCCAGAGGTCCAGTCCAAGCAGGTGGTGAGGCCAAGTGGCCGACCCTGGAGGGAAAGGGAGACCCCAGGGGGTCTGGCACAGGGAAGGGATTTCCTGTGGCGCTCCCACCCTCGCCTTACCAGCCTTTATTAGAGCTGACCCCTGCTCTCAGGCTGCTCAAACTCACCCGGGTTTTAACCTTCCCCAGGTCAGGGTTCGGACCCCTCCTCTGGCCTCTCCACTTCGTCCCCCGCCTGGCTAAGGCCTGGTGCCCAGAGCTGCACCCAGCACTCCCACTGCGCGTGGGACAGCCGCCGCCCGCGTCCTGCGTACAGCGCTGCTGCGAGCGCACCCCAGCCGGAGAGCCGCCTTTCCCACAACGGCAGCCCCGTCCGCGCCTGACCCGCTCGGACCGCAGACCCCGCCCAGCCAGCGCGGCCCCAGCTGGTGCCTGGGCCAAGAGGAGCCCCCTGCCCCTCACTCACCGATGATGTCGGCCACGCCCAGGCCCAGGCCCTGGGGGGTGCTGCTGGGGGGCAGTTCAACGTCTCGCAGCAGCAGCAGGATCTGCTCTGGCCGGACCTGCAGCCTCCCGGCCATGTGCTCCACCACCGCATGCAGGGGCTGCGACTGCGCCGGGGAGGGGACCGTCAGGGAGGGCCAGACGGGCAGTCCACAGCCACCCCCAGCCCGGCAGCCCACTGGGCTGTTCTGGGCCAGCGTGAGCCACGCAGCGGGGCTGGCACGGCAGGTGCCAAATCACCTGGTACACTCACCCCGAGTGACGCCAGCTGGGCCATTTCCCAGCAGATCCAGTGTCAGGCAGTTCCACCGCCCCCTGCAATCAGTGTTAATCTCACCCTGTCCTCCCAGCTCTACGCTGGGGGGTGAACAAGCCCCTTCCTCCACCTGGCCCCTGTCCTGCCCCCTATCCTGTACCGGCACCTCCCTGGCCCTACCCACGCCCGTCTGAGCTGTGCGCTCTGCCTTTCCCAGACCCCCCGCCCCACAAGGGCATGGCCGGGGTCTGCAGGCTGGGGCATGGGGCTCGCTCAGAGCCAGGCTGTGGGGGCAGGGTGGGAGATGCAGTGTCTGCAGGGGGCTCAGTGCAGGGGGAGAAGGTGTGGAGGATATATACGGCCTGCATGGAGGCCCGGCACAAGCTGAGGGGATGAGGGGCTCGCTCACCAGCCACGTGGGGATGTGGAAGAGCGGAGAGGTGGGGGTGCGGCGGGGGGGGTGTCACTCACCATCTCCACGGCGACACGGTGGATCTCGGCCCGGCACCGCACCTTGAGCTGCAGCTGCCGGGGCGCGGGGCACGGGGGCGGCTCCACCAGGATCACGTCGTCCTCGGGCGGCTCCTCCCGCAGGCTGCGCTGGGCGGCCGAGAGCCACGTGCGGAGACCCCGCAGCTGGCGCGCCACCTCCCTGCGGGGCAGGGCCGTCAGACCCCCGTGCCCCACAGACCCCCCAATCCCCACCTCCCTGCGGGGCAGGGCCGTCAGACCCCCGTGCCCCACAGACCCCCCAATCCCCACCTCCCTGCGGGGCAGGGCCGTCAGACCCCCGTGCCCCACAGACCCCCCAATCCCCACCTCCCTGCAGGGCAGGGCCGTCAGACCCCCGTGCCCCACAGACCCCCCAATCCCCACCTCCCTGCGGGGCAGGGCCGTCAGACCCCCGTGCCCCACAGACCCCCCAATCCCCACCTCCCTGCGGGGCAGGGCCGTCAGACCCCCGTGCCCCACAGACCCCCCAATCCCCACCTCCCTGCGGGGCAGGGCCGTCAGACCCCCGTGCCCCACAGACCCCCCAATCCCCACCTCCCTGCAGGGCAGGGCCGTCAGACCCCCGTGCACCACAGACCCCCGCGCCCCACAGACCCCCCAATCCCCACCTCCCTGGGGGGCAGGGCCGTCAGACCCCCGACAGACCCCCGCGCCCCACAGACCCCCCAATCCCCACCTCCCTGCGGGGCAGGGCCGTCAGACCCCCGTGCCCCACAGACCCCCCAATCCCCACCTCCCTGCGGGGCAGGGCCGTCAGACCCCCGTGCCCCACAGACCCCCGTGCCCCACAGACCCCCCAATCCCACCTCCCTGCGGGGCAGGGCCGTCAGACCCCCGTGCACCACAGACCCCCGCGCCCCACAGACCCCCCAATCCCCACCTCCCTGCGGGGCAGGACCGTCAGACCCCCGCCCCCCACAGACCCCCCAATCCCCACCTCCCTGGGGGGCAGGGCCGTCAGACCCCCCGCCCCCCACAGACCCCCCCAATCCCCACCTCCCTGGGGGGCAGGGCCGTCAGACCCCCGACAGACCCCCGCGCCCCACAGACCCTCCAATCCCCACCTCCCTGCGGGGCAGGGCCGTCAGACCCCCGCGCCCCACAGACCCCCCAATCCCCACCTCCCTGCGGGGCAGGGCCGTCAGACCCCCGCGCCCCACAGACCCCCCAATCCCCACCTCCCTGCGGGGCAGGGCCGTCAGACCCCCGTGCCCCACAGACCCCCGTGCCCCACAGACCCCCCAATCCCCACCTCCCTGCGGGGCAGGGCCGTCAGACCCCCGTGCCCCACAGACCCCCGTGCCCCACAGACCCCCCAATCCCCACCTCCCTGCGGGCAGGACCGTCAGACCCCCGCGCCCACAGACCCCCCAATCCCCACCTCCCTGCGGGGCAGGGCCGTCAGACCCCCGTGCCCCACAGACCCCCCAATCCCCACCTCCCTGCGGGGCAGGGCCGTCAGACCCCCGTGCCCCACAGACCCCCGTGCCCCACAGACCCCCCAATCCCCACCTCCCTGCAGGGCAGGGCCGTCAGACCCCGTGCACCACAGACCCCCGCGCCCCACAGACCCCCCAATCCCCACCTCCCTGGGGGGCAGGGCCGTCAGACCCCCGACAGACCCCCGCGCCCCACAGACCCCCCAATCCCCACCTCCCTGCGGGGCAGGGCCGTCAGACCCCCGTGCCCCACAGACCCCCCAATCCCCACCTCCCTGCGGGGCAGGGCCGTCAGACCCCCGTGCCCCACAGACCCCCGTGCCCCACAGACCCCCCAATCCCCACCTCCCTGCGGGGCAGGGCCGTCAGACCCCCGTGCACCACAGACCCCCGCGCCCCACAGACCCCCCAATCCCCACCTCCCTGCGGGGCAGGACCGTCAGACCCCCGCCCCCCACAGACCCCCCAATCCCCACCTCCCTGGGGGGCAGGGCCGTCAGACCCCCGCCCCCCACAGACCCCCCCAATCCCCACCTCCCTGGGGGGCAGGGCCGTCAGACCCCCGACAGACCCCCGCGCCCCACAGACCCTCCAATCCCCACCTCCCTGGGGGGCAGGGCCTTCAGACCCCCGACAGACCCCTGTGCCCCACAGACCCCCACCCCACACACACCTCCCTTGGGGGGCAGGGCTGTTAGAGCCCCCCCACAGACCCACGTGCCCCACAGACCCCCCGACAGACCTTCCCCCCACATCTCCCACCTCCAGAGACTCCCCAGACAGATCCCCCCCAGAGACCCTCCCTGCTCTCTACAAGGGAGGTGCGCCCCAGAGAATCTGCCCCTCAATTCCCCAACTCCTGCAGGGTCAGAGATTTCAACAGAGACCCCCCCACCCAGCCCCACCTCCCTGAGGGGACAAGCCCAGCGATACCCCCCCATCCTTACAACCCCCATGTGTGCAGCCCCTCACCGGCGGGTCCGGCCCCTCTGTCTGCGTGTGGGCTGTGGTGGGGGAGAGGGGGACTCGTCCCGGACCCTGAGAGAGAGAGAGCAGGGGGTGAGATGGGGCTGCTGTGCCCCATAAGTGATGGCCCCCCCCCCCCCAGGGACAGACCCCAAAGCCAGGGGCCACAGAGCCCGAGCCACGCCCCCACCTCCCCTTTATAGCCCTGTCCCCTCCCCCCATATACCTCCATTGTAACCCTGTCCCCACCCGGATCCCCCCACCCCCATTAGAGCCTAATCCCTCCCCCCCACCTGCAATCCCTCCCACAGTAACCCTGCCGCAATCCCTCCCCCCCACCTACGTTCTCGCTGCCCCCTGCTGCTGTGGCTCCTCCTCCAGCCAGTCAGTGCAGGGGCCCTGGGGGAGGCGTGGGGCGTGAGGCCGCTCCGGCCGGGGGGGCGTGACAGGGCCAATCTCATCCACGTCCAGATCTGCCCCTGGCGGGGGGAGGGGAGACAGCAGCTGTGACTGCCAGGCAGGGGGCACCTCTCCCCACAGCTGCCCCCCCCCCAAGACAATGAACCGCCATCCAGTGCACGTACCCCAAGCCCCCCAGATACAAATCCCCTGACCCCTCACCTGGCACATCTCCCCCCCACCCAGCACACATAGCCACATATTAAAGGAACTGGCACCTGAAATTGCAAGCCCCACACCAAGGATTTTAATGACTCTAAACTCGGGGGTCATATCCTATGACTGGAGAGCTGCTAATATAGTTCATATTTTTAAGAAAGGGGAAAAAACGTGATCCAGGAAACTCCAGGCCTGTTAGTTTGACCTCAATTGTACGCAAGGTCTTGGAACAAATTTTGAAAGAGAAAGTTGTTAAGGACGTGGGGTGAACAGTAATTGAGATAAAATACAACAGGGCTTTACAAAAGGTGGATCCTGCCTGAGCTCCTTCTTTGAGAAAAGATCTGATGTTTTAGACAAAGGAAGTGCAGTGGATCCAATCTACCCGGATGTCCGGAAGGCTTTGGATCCAGTTCCACATGGGAAACTATTAGTTACATTGGAGAAGAGGGGGATTAATAGGAGAACTGAAAGGTGGGTAAGGAACTGGTTAAAGGGGAGACTACAACCAGTCCTACTGAAAGGTGAACTGTCAGGCTGGAGGGAGGTTACTAGTGGAGTTCCTCAAGGATCGGTCTTGGGATCAATCTTATTTAACATTTTTATTACGCTTGTCGATTAATCGCAGTTAACTCAGTTAACTCAAAAAATTTCATCACGATTAATCACAGTTTTAATCACATTGTTAAACAATAGAATACCAACTGAAATGTATTAAATATTTTGGATGTTTTTCTACATTTTTCCTATATATTGTAATTGAAATAAAAGTGTATAACTTTTTTATAAATGTTTGCACTGTAAAAATGACAAACAAAAGAAATAGTATTTTTCAATTCACCTCATACAAGTCATACAAGACAAATCTTTGTCGTGAAAGTGCAACTTAAACAAATGTAGATTGTTACATAACCACATTCAAAAAACAAAACAATGTAAAACTTCAGAGCCTACAAGTCCACTCAGTCCTCCTTCTTGTTCAGCCAATTGCTAAGAGAAACACGTGTGTTTACAGTTATTGGAGATAATGCTGCCTGCTTCTTATTTACACTGTCACCTGAAAGTGGGAACAGACATTTGCACGGCACTGTTGTAGCCGATCTTGCAAGGTATTTACATATAGGTATTTTTTAATTGTGATTAATTTTTTTAATTGCTTGACAGCCCTAATATTTATTAGGGAGCTTGGCACAAAAAGTGGGTGCATGCGAATAAAATTTGGGGATGAGACAAAGCTGGGAGGTGTTGCCAATATGGAGAAGGACCGGAATATCCTACAAGAGGATCTGGATGATTTTGTAATCTGGAGTAATAGATATGGGATGACACTTAATAGTGCAAAGTGCACTGAGGGACTAACAACAGGAATTCTTGCTCTAAGCTGGGGACGTATCAGTCAGAAGCGACAGAGGAGGAGAAAGACCTGGGGGTATTGGCTGATCACAGGCTGACTAGGAGCCGCCAATGTGACGTGGCTGTGAAAAAGGCTAACACAGTCCTGGGGTGCATCAGGCGAGGTGTTTCCAGTGGAGAGAGGGACGTGTCAGCACCACGATACGAGGCACTGGTGAGACTCATCTGGAGTAGTGTATGAGAACGTAAGAAGGGCCAGACTGGGTCAGACCAAAGGTCCACCTAGCCCAGTATCCTGTCTTCCGACCGTGGCCAGTGCCAGGTGCCCCAGAGGGAATGAACAGACCAGGGAATCATCAAGTGACCCATCCCCTGTCGCCCATTCCCAGCTTCTGGCAAAGCTGTTCTGGTCTCCCATATGTAAGGAAGATGAATTCAAACTGGAACAGGCGCAGAGAAGAGCTGCTAGGAGGATCCGAGGAATGGAAAACCTCCCTTATGAGCGGGGACTCAAAGAGCTTGGCTTGCTTAGCCTGACCAAACGCAGGCTGAGGGAAGACAGGATTGCGCTGTATAAATACATCAGAGGGATACATACCAGGGAGGGAGAGGAGTTATTTAAGTTAAGCGCCAATGTGGACCCAGAACACATGGCTATCAACAAGTTTAGGCTTGAAATTAGATGAAGGTTTCTAACTCTCAGAGGAGTGAAGCTTTGGAGCAGCCTCCCAAGGGGAGCGGTGGGGGCAAAACCCCTAACTGGCTTCACGACTGAGCTTGATCAGCGCATGGAAGGGCTGGTATGACAGGACTGCCTGCAGCGGCGTGCGACTGCCTGCAGCAAACATGCCCAGCGGCCAGAGACGGGACACTGGATGGGGAGGCTCTGAGTTACTACAGAGAATTCTTTCCCGGGGACCTGCCTGGTGGGTCTCAGGGTCTAACTGATCGCTGTATTCGGGGTTGGGAAGGAATTTTTCCTGGGGTCAGACTGTCCGAGACCCTGGGGGGGGTTTCACCTTCCTCTGCAGCGTGGGACACGGGTCACTCGCAGGCTAGAACTAGTGTCAGCGGTGGACTCTCTGAAACTTGGGGTCTTTAACCCACCATGTGAGGACGTCAGTGACTCAGCCAGAGGTTCACGGGGGTGGGGACGAGGGTTCTGTGGCCTGTGATCAGATTGGGGGTGTCTCAGACTTTAAGGGCACAAGTGGCCATCAAACACCACAGCCCGGGCAAACAGCCCCCCCGACGTACCTCTGCTGCCTCCTCCCACTCCCCCCCCCCGGGCACATACATAGCCCCCACCTCCCTAAGGTCAAAACCCCCTACTCCCGCCCAGCCCTAGCACCCCCTTACCTCCCTGCCACTGCAGGGTGGGCACCTCCGGGTGCAGCTCCGCGGGGCACAGCTGGAAGCTGCTGTTCACCTGGAGAGGAAGGGGGCATGTTACCCACAGGCCCTGCTGCGCGGGCACCACCATGGGGGCACTGAGCCTCAGGATGGGCACAAGAGGGATGGGCATGTCAGGGGAGGGGGGCTGGGAGCCCGGACTCCTGGGTTCTATCCCCGGCTCCGGGAGGGGAGAGGTGTCCGGGGTTGGAGCTCGGGGTGGAGGGGTGCTCAGAGGCCCCGTTACCTTGTTCGAGTAGACAGGCACAGCGGGGACCTGGGTGCTGCACAGAACACGCCGGCGCTTGGGGCGTGGCTGCCCCGCTGCCCCCCTCGGGGGTCTCACAAGCTCCTCCTCGCCGTCACTGCTACTGCTGCCCCCCACGTAGATGGGCGGTGGGGCAGGGCCAACCTGGGTGGGGATGGGAGGGTTAGGGAGCAGGACTCCTGGGTTCTAGCCTATGATTCCCCCAGTACAGCCCCAGGGGGGCTCCCCCCCGCCCAGCAGCCCCCTCGACCCTGCGCCAAGGGTCGAGGGGTGAGGGAGGAGCAGGCCCCAAGTCGCCTCCCCTACTGCCCAGAGACCCCCCCGAGCCTAGCTCCCCAGAGACCCCCACCCAGAGACCCCCCCCCAGCCACACTCCCCACTGCCCAGAGACCCCCCCAGAGACCCCCCCGAGCCTAGCTCCCCAGAGACCCCCCCCACGGCCACGCTCCCCACTGCCCAGAGACCCCCCCACAGCCACGCTCCCCACTGCCCAGAGACCCCCCCGAGCCTAGCTCCCCAGAGACCCCCACCCAGAGACCCCCCCACAGCCACGCTCCCCACTGCCCAGAGACCCCCCCAGAGACCCCCCCGAGCCTAGCTCCCCAGAGACCCCCACCCAGAGACCCCCCCACGGCCACGCTCCCCACTGCCCAGAGACCCCCCCAGAGACCCCCCCGAGCCTAGCTCCCCAGAGACCCCCACCCAGAGACCCCCCCACGGCCACGCTCCCCACTGCCCAGAGACCCCCCCCCAGAAACCCCCCCACAGCCCGCTCCCCACTGCCCAGAGACGCCCCCAGAGACCCCCCCGAGCCTAGCTCCCCACTGCCCAGAGACGCCCCCCCCACGGCCCGAGACCCTCCCCAGCCTCGCTCCCCATCGCCCCCCCCCACGGCCCCTCCCCAAACCCCTCGCCGCTCACCTGCTCCGCCATGGCGCGGGCTCCCAGGTCGCGCCCGCATTGGCTTAGACCCGCCCATTCAGCCCCGCCCCCGCCCTGCCATTGGCCACGGCCCCGCCGGCTCTGTGACGCTAGACCAGACGGCTCCGCCCCCCGAGGCGCGGGGGCCGCTGGGAGGTGTAGTTCCCCCCTCCCCCCCCAGGCGCGGGGGCCGCTGGGAGGTGTAGGTCCCCCGTGGGGCTGGCGGGGGGCTCGGCTCCCCCTCAGAGGCGCGGGGGCCGCTGGGAGGTGTAGTTCCCCCGTGGGGCTGGGGGGCTCGGCTTCCCCCCCAAGGCGCGGGGGCTGCTGGGAGGTGTAGGTCCCCCGTGGGGCTGGGGGGCTCGGCTCCCCCTCCGAGGCGCGGGGGCCGCTGGGAGGTGTAGGTCCCCCGTGGGGCTGGGGGGCTCGGCTCCCCCTCCGAGGCGCGGGGGCCGCTGGGAGGTGTAGTTCCCCCGTGGGGCTGGGGGGGCTCGGCTCCCCCTCCGAGGCGCGGGGGCCGCTGGGAGGTGTAGGTCCCCCGTGGGGCTGGGGGGGCTCGGCTCCCCCTCCGAGGCGCGGGGGCCGCTGGGAGGTGTAGTTCCCCCGTGGGGCTGGGGGGGCTCGGCTCCCCCTCCGAGGCGCGGGGGCTGCTGGGAGGTGTAGGTCCCCCGTGGGGCTGGGGGGCTTGGCCCGGGGGCCGGGAGACTCGGGTGACCTGCAGGAAACCCCGGGTAAACCTGCCGCGCTGGCACGGGCCCAGCCTCGCCGTAAAGCGGGAGGATCCTCGCGCCAAAGCCCGCGTCCACACAGAGGCCCCAGCGTGGAGGCCCCGAGGATCCAGCCCCGCTGAGGTGGAGCGTCTGCGTTTGGCTTCAGGCTCGTGCCTTGGTATCTGCTGTCGCGTGGCCTTGGCCGTTTTTGCGTTCATGCTTGATCAGGCTCTCACTTTGTGCAGCTCAGCAGCTCCTGTCATTAACTAATTGCTGTGCGGCCCGCCCCGTCGCCTGGCCTCCCCCCTTAACGTCCCACTGTGAGAAAGTGGGGAGTTTCCGTAGTGCTTGGCCTGAACGCGGTGCGTGCCTCAGTTTCCCTGTGTGCTGCATGTTTAACGAGGTGGTGGGAAGAGTTTGTTGTTGCAGAGGACCAGGTGTGATCTCACCTAGGAGCCAGGACCCTGGACAATGGCCTGGAGATGGGGGACCCAGCGACTGGTGACCATGAGCCCTGCCTCCAGCTTGGCAGTCAGCCAGTTCTGGCCAGTGTGGGGCTGAGAAGAGAGGGGCCAGTGACCTCAGCGGCCAGCTCCAGCCAGAGGGGAACAAAGGACAGGAGAGAGGGGCCCCGGTGACCGGGTTACCTGGGACCGAAGAGAGGACTGAGGAGGGGTGTTGGGGAAGGGAATACAGGGGGCTCGGCTGGAAGGAGGGGGCTGCCGGACTCGGGGGAGAGAGACCAGCCAGCGCCCCACTGGGACAGGGACAGACCCAGCTGGCCGGGGCTGAGACTGGCCAGGCCCGAGGGCCCTGAGAACTGTCTGGGCTGGATTCTGACATTCAAGAAACCTCCCGCGTTCTCCGGCGGGGAGGCGCTGCAGGGTGGAGACAGGAGGGTGGCACTTCGCTCCCTCTGGGGGAGGAGGCCCCCGGGACCCCAAGCAAGGGGACTCCCTGGGGGCTCCACAGCACAGACAGGCCTGCTGCGGGCTCAGAGGCAGCGGGACCTAACCCCAGAGAGAGAGAGCAACCTTCCCAGGGGGCTGTGTCACACCGAAGGGGGCTCCTCCGGGGGGCCGCACAGAGCCGAGAGCCGGGGCCTGGGTGCCCGTGGCAGCCCCCCCGCAAACGTTTCGGTTGGGGAACAAGGAGCAAATGCTTAAAAATAAACATTGCCCTTAGCTGGAGAAACGTACAAAAATCATTCCCAGCCTGGCCCCAGCGAGGGCTGGCTCAGCTGATCAGCCGCCTGGTGTCTCTGGTCCCCCGCCTCCACCCCCAGGTTCCTGTTTCCCGTCTGCCGCCGGTCCCTGCGGGCGCTGCTGGGCGTCAGCATCCATTTCTCTGGCTCTGCTGGGCCCAGCCCGACGGGCCCCGCTCTCCGTCCCTGTGCCCCGGGCAGGCGCCTCTGCGGGGCCAGCCCCGGGGCTGCGAGTTCACCCTGAGTCCCGGAGCTGCGCTGAGACGCCCCAGCCGGTGCCAGTGCCCCAGCACGACAGCCCCCGGGGCCAGGGGTGGCAGCAGAGCCAGGCCCTGCCAGCGGGCTCTCCCCCAGGGCTGGCTTTACCATGAGGTGAACTCAGGCAGCTACCTCGGGTGCCAGACTGAGGGGCGGGGGGCGCCCCTAGGACCCAGAGTTTCAAAGTTTTGGGCCAAGCGAGGGGGCATCATTTGAGCTCCCCACCTCAGGTGCCAAAATGTTGTGGGCTGCCCCGATCTCCCCCCCCCACCCCGCCAAAAACCCAACCCTCTCCTGCCATTAACCAAGCCAGAGATACGCTCCCCCTGTGTCTGCAGGCTCCTCCAGCGCCCCCGGGTTATCAGGGGATGGGGGGAGCCAGCTCAAAGCAGCTCCTCACCCCCAGGGGTTTCCTGCCTGGGACACTGGGTTGAGCCAGTGCAGCCAGGGGGCCATCCTGAGTGGTGTTGTAGGGAGGCCCCAGCCACAACCTGCAGCTGCCAGTTCCACAGGTGAACCACTTACCACGTCTGCCTGGGAGATGGGACAGGCAGCACCAGCTGGGCCCATCTCAGGGATCCCGGTGTGACAGGTTCCCCCAGGGTGCCAGTTGGAACTGGGGTACCACTGAGCCCGCCTGACCCACCAGCCTGGGTTCCCTTTACCCTCTGCTGTTGTGACAGGCTCTCAAGCCCCCTCCAGCACACACCCGTACGGCAGCTTGTATGCACACGGATGCTGAGATCAGCTAAGGAGTTGCCCAGTACTCAAGCGCACACCCCACTCTAGAGGATAAACCCAAACTTGTACCGTCTTGTGCAGCTGTGACTGGGCTGCCTGTGGGAGCCAGCTGAGGTCACTCAATCAGGGTGAGCTGCGAACAGACCAGGGCAGACAGACCCAAAACATTGGGGGATATTCCAGGACCTAGATTTCCCCAGCCAGCCCAAACCAGCCTCTCTCTGACCTCCCTGGGTACTCAGGAGTCCAAACGACACAGTTCCCGTAACGTGCCCGGCCTCAGGCCTCCATCCGGACACACGTCAAACCTACGATAAATTCTGAAAATCTTCTCTCATCATATAAAAGAAAAGGTCCTTCCAATCCCAAAGGATCAGCCACACACCCAGGTCCAATTATAACTCAGATCTTACCCCTTCTTGAACCCCAAAGCAGATCTGCGATGAGGAAGGATCGTGTCCCAGGGTTTTTATACATTTCCAGCAGCCTCTTGGCCTGAGAAAACAATTGGCTCAACTTTCTGTCTCCCAAACATGCTGGCAATTAGCACAGGGTCATTTATCCATTAAACAGTTCAGATACAGGCCACCACAACCTTCAATGAGCCATGTAGACAATAGTACAATGTCACTCAAGTGTCTTCCTAAATGTTAATACTCTTTTTTTTTTAAATATCTTTGAGTCAAAGCCATAGCAATAGACAAGACTTGTTTGCTGACCTCACAAGACCTGAACAAACATCTCCCCTTCTATCTCTAACAATGCATTTCAAAGCTCTTTTCATTTCCATCTCTTCCTAACAAGTCTTTAAAGTTTGGCCACGGGTCAGGTCAGTCTGTGAGTTAATTAACTCTTTCTGGCCCTCTGTCCCCCCCTTTCAATGAGATATTATATTACACTCATAACGTCACAGCTGCACAGAGAACTACACAGCGTAAGCTCATTGAAATTCGCCCCCTCCCTCAATGTGGAGAAGGATCTGCACAGCTGTCTGCCCCAAGATACAACGTCCACACACATACAGGTTTTAGACAAAATAAATGTTTATTGCTGTCAAGGTTCCTTCCCCAGTCCGAACTCTAGGGTACAGATGTGGGGACCTGCATGAAAACCTCCTAAGCTTACTTTTACCAGCTTAGGTTAAAACTTCCCCAAGGTACAAAATTATTTTACCCTTGGATTTCCACTGCCACCACCAAACTTTATCTGGGTTTACTGGGAAACGTAGTTTGGACACGTCTTTCCCCCCAAAATCCTCCCAACCCTTGCACCCCACTTCCTGGGGAAGGTTTGGTAAAAATCCTCACCAATTTGCATAGGTGACCACAGACCCAAACCCTTGGATCTTAGAACAATGAAAAAGCATTCAGTTTCCTTACAAGAAGACTTTTAATAGAAGTAAAAAAAAATCATCTCTATAAAATCAGGACGGTAAATACCTTACAGGGTAATTAGATTCAAAACATAGAGAATCCCTCTAAGCAAAACCTTAAGTTACAAAAAAGACACACAGACAGGAATATTCATTCTATTCAGCACAGCTATTTTCTCAGCCATTTAAAGAAATCATAATCTAACGCATACCTGGCTAGATTACTTACTAAGTTCTAAGACTCCATTCCTGTTCTGTCCCCGGCCAAAGCATCACACAGACAGCCCCAGACCCTTTGTTTTTCTGCCTCCTCCCAGCTTTTGAAAGTCTCTTGTGTCCTCATTGGTCATTTTGGTCAGGTGCCAGCGAGGTTACCTTTAGCTTCTTAACCCTTTACAGGTGAGAGGATTTTTCCTCTGGCCAGGAGGGATTTTAAAGGGGTTTACCCTTCCCTTTATATTTATGACAACTGCCTACAAAAGGTAGATTTTAAGTGAATATAAGGGAGAGCAAGCAGATCATTGCAGATTACTCAGCAAATGAAACGAACACGAAACCTAAGCTTATGATACTAAAGTGTTACAAGTGACACATTCTCACCCTAAACGTTGCCACAGACAGATTGCAGAGATTCTTGAAGGCCGGCTGCACTGGCCTGCCGTGTACAACTCCAGATGTTCCTTTCACAGGCCTGACACCCCTCCAGCCTGGGCTCCGCTCTTCTGCCCTCTGCCCCCCCGTTCACGTTTTGTTCCTTAGATGTTTACACCAGCCTTCTTGGGCGGGGAGCCAGTGAAGAACCAGCCCCTGATGGTGTCACGCCCCTGCCTTACATAGGTTTTACATATGGCTGGGATCCTCTGTCTTCCAGTGTGATTCCCACCCCTGGCCAGTGGGAAAATACTCGAGTTATCAGGGTGTCCACTATCAGGTGACTCAATCACATGGCCCGGCAGCCATAACCCAGAGGCCGTTTGCAGCATCCCAGGAAGGCTCCCGGGCGGGAGATTAGCATCTTCTAAGACCTACTGTTCTCCCGGATGGCCCAGCCAGCCGTCTAGCCTGATTGCACTCTGTCTAGTGGGCGTTCGGCGGGTGTAAACACAGGTGTGAGAGGTGCAGAGACAATATTCCTAACTTCACATACAGAAACGATACCCACATACAAACAGGAGGGTATTCAGCAAATTGTAACCTTTTCAGTGACACCCCACCTGCCTTATCTTGCCCAAGATACACAAGGATTATGCCATAACTCCTCTCAATATTACATGAGTATGAGGTGAATGCCACAACACGGAGTGGGGTCTGGCGGGTTACACTGGGGGGGCCTGAGAGTCAGGACTCCTGGGTTCTATCCCTGGCTCAAGGATACGAGCAGGGGCTGGGGGCCAGGACTCCTGGGTTCCATCCCCAGTTCTGCCCCAAACTTTTTGTGTGATCATGGGCAGGCCCCTTCCCCTCTGGGTGCCTCCCTTTTCCTTCCTGCCCTTTGTCTGTTCGGAGGGTGAGCTCCTTGGGACAGGGCTTGGGCCACTGGGGGTTTGAGGCAGCGCCCCGCCCAACAGGCCCTGATCTCGGCTTGGCGGAAGGGGAGGCTGGTAATTCCCACCTTAACACACAGGCAGACAGCAGGGTAGGTGTGGGGAGGCCCGAGAATAAGGCCAATGACAGTGTCCCGGATCCACAGGCCCTGTGCTCACACGGCTCTGGAGCAGTCCCGAGGAGAAGCCTGGCAGTGCGTCAGCCCCCATAGGGTCCCGCTCTCGCTGGGGTCAGCCCCTCGGCTTCCCCGCCTCTGGGGACCATACCTCGGCACCGTCAGCACCCCAGTGTCACGCTGTGAGCCCCCCTCGGCGAGCCCACCTGGACTGGACCCCTGGGGAAGCCTCACCCCCCCAAAGAGAGAAATGCACCCGAGTTCCTGACTCTGGAGGGATTTCCAGCCGGCGGTGACAGCAGGAGGGTTTACTGGCTGTCCGGGGGACAGCGAAGAGAGTCTAGTTAACACAGAGAGTGGAGCATTACAGCAAGGTCCATCGGGGGACCCCCGAGCCTCTGACCCCCTTTAGTGCCAGTCCCAGACCATCTCCCCGGCTTCCAACCACCCCCACTAAACAGCCCCACTGGCCCCTCCTCGGCCCTTTGTCCTCCAGCTGGAGGGGCCCGAGGGCTCTGCCCGCTGCCCACGCCTGCAGGCGTCACCTCCATGGCTCCCACGGACTGTGGTTCCTGGCCAATGGGAGCTGTGGAGCCGGCGCTCAGGGTGGGAGCAGCGCACGGAGCCCCTATGGCTGCCCTTGTGCCTAGGAGCCGGTCGCTTCCGAGAGCTGCGCAAAGCCGGGCAGAAGTCTCGCCTTAGCCCCGCAGTGCCACTGACCGGACTTGTCATGGCCCGGCGAGCAGTGCTGACCGGAGCCACCAGGGTCCCTTTTCCACCAGACGTTCTGGTCGAAAACTGGACACCCGCCAACCCCAGCTCTGCCTCCCGGGATCCCCTGCTCACGTTCTCCCCACACTCTGTACCCCCTTCCCACTCCGGATTTCCATTGGCCATCGAGTCCAAGGCCAGAAGGGGCCCTGTGCTTGGCTAAAGCACCTTCCCTGGGCAGTGGTCCCCTCCCTGGGGAACGCCATGGGCTGAGTCCCGGTGGGCATTTGTCAGCATGGAGCCGGCGGCCTGGGCCTCAGTGACGAAGTGGGACTATTCTTAATGTTTCCTCTGAATAGTGTGGGGGTGCCTCAGTTTCCCCATGACAGTTCTTAAGTATCTAGGGGGTGGGGTAAGGGTGTATGATCCTTGCAGAGCCCTAGAGGGCAGGTGTGTGCAGGGGTCTGGACACAGAGAATGGCCGACACCCTGTTTCCTGGCCACTGATGGCCTGGCCCTTCCCCCCTGCAAGGCGAGAGCTAAAGGGTTGGAGAACAAAGGAATCAGGTGACCTCCTGGCCCGGGAAAGGGACAAAGCCTAGAGGAGGAGGGGCTGGAGGGAGTTTCAGTTTGGGGCTGGCTGGGACATGGAGTGAAGGGCAGACGGGGTTGTCTGGCTCACTGCCCCCCAAAATGGACCCAGCTGAGGGGTCCTGTTCTCTGCACCTACAAGCTCTGTGTTAGACCATGTTCCTGTCGTCTAATAAACCTTCTGTTTTACTGGCTGGCTGAGAGTCACGTCTGACTGCGGAGTTGCGGGGCAGGACCCTCTGGCTTCCCCAGGAGCCCACCTGGGCGGACTCGCTGGGGGAAGAGCCCAGAGGGGCAGAGGATGCTGAAGGCTCCGAGGTCAGACCCAGGAAGGTGGAGCCGGGGGAGCTGTGTGTCCTGCAGACAGGCTGCTCCCCGAGAGGAGGCTCCCCAGAGTCCTGCCCGGCTTCTTGGGGAGCAAGTCCAGAGCATCGCCCGGGGACTCTGGGACAGCCTCATCCTGCTGGGCTCTGGCACCCAGCGTGGGGCTGCCCGCGCTGCTCCGGGCCTTCGCAGGCAGCTGCTGAGATCCATATCCGGCATGAATGGAAGGAAGGGAGGGAGGGGGTCAAAGATGGCTCCCGGAGAGCTGGGCAGAATCCCCACGATGTTGGGGGCATAGCCTGGGGCCCCATGGAGCTGAAAGCACACAGAGCCCACCCCTTCACTATGCGTCCTGCACCCCATATCCCGCCCCACTGTGCCCCATATATCCTGCACCCTTCCCATCCCCCGCTTCACCCTGCTTCCTGTGCCCCTTATTCCACCCCACTGCGCCCCATATACCCTGCACCCCTCTGCCTGCACCTCACCCCCTTTCCTGAGCATCCGGTGCCCCATATCCCTTCCCCTGCACCCCCCCACTGCACCCCATATCCTGCAGAACCCCCATCCCCTCCCCCTACATTCTATGCCCCGACTATGCGCCACATATCCTTGCCTCCCTAGGGCACCCCAATCCCTGCGCCGCACAGCCCCCTGCTGCCCTCTGTCCAGCACCCGATCTGCCCCCCCACCCCTGCTCCACTTACCCCCCTGCGCACTGGAGAGGGTGATGTGCCTCTCCTGGACCCGCCTGCCGGCCGTGCCCGGCTGGAACGTGCAGCTGAAGGTGCCGTGGACGCTCCCCGCCGAGGGGATGATCAGACAGGACATGAGCCGCTCCCTGCCCAGCCGGAGGGGGCACCGCCATGTCGAAATCTGGTGCGGGTCCAACTCCACCTTCAGCAAGGGCTCACTCAGCTCCCCGGGCGGCCCGGGCTCCTTCCCCGGGCACAGCCTCGCCCAGGCCAACTGGTCCGTGGCCTGGAGCCGGCCCTCCACCTCGCACCACAGCACGGTGACGCTGCCCTCCGGCCAACACCGCCCCCGACGGATCTTGGACACTGTGGGGAGAGGAAGCCGTCAGGCTGGGGTGAGCAGGTGTGGGGCAGGGGGAGGGCGTGAGCCGGAGGGAGGAGGTCGTGGGGCAGAGGGAAGGCGTGAGCTGGAGGGAGGAGGGCGTGAGGCACAGGTCATGGGGCAGGGGGTGCAGCGCGAGGGCGTGAGGCGGAGGTCGTGGGGCAGGGGGAAGGCGTAAGCCGGAGGGAGGAGGTCGTGGGGCAGGGGGGCAGCGGGAGGGCATGAGGCGGAAGGAGGAGGTCGTGGGGCAGGGGGAAGGCGTGGGCCGGAGGGAGGAGGTCGTGGGGCGGGGGGGCAGGGGGAGGGCGTGGGCCGGAGGGAGGAGGGCGTGGGGCAGCGAGAGGGAGAGTGTGAAGGTGGGGGGGGTAACCGCTCGGGGACGGGGTCCAGGTCCACTTACTTCTGATGTGACAGCACCGGTACACGACCCACGCGAGGGACAGCAGCAGCAGGAGCACCATGGTTCCCACCCATGTCCATTTCCACGATTTGGGGCGCGTGGGGACTGCCCGGGAGAGAGACAGCGTTAGTGCTCCGCCCCCGGCCCCACGCCCAGAGCAGCTAAACGCTATCCAGGCTCCTGCCGGGAGGCTGCGGTGCCGAGGGGGTTCAGTGTTCGGAATCCCGGATACCGCATGTCACGACGTCCCCGGGCGATGCTCTGGAGCTGCTCCCCACGAAGCCAGGCAGGACTCTGGGGGAGTCTCCTCTCGGGGAGCAGCCTGTCTGCAGGACACACAGCTCACCCGGCTTCCCCCTTCCTGGGTCTGACCTCGGAGCATTCAGCCTCCTCTGCCCCTCCCTGCGCTTCCCACAGCGAGTCCGCCCAGTCGGGGTCCTGGGGAAGCCAGAGGGTCCTGCCCCCCAACTCCGCAGTCAGACCTGACACTCAGCCAGCCAGTAAAACAGAAGGTTTATTAGACGACAGGAACATGGTCTAACACAGAGCTTGTAGGTGCAGAGAACAGGACCCCTCAGCTGGGTCCATTTTTGGGGGGCAGTGAGCCAGACAACCCCGTCTGCACTTCACTCCTCGTCCCCAGCCAGCCCCAAACTGAAACTCCCTCCAGCCCCCCCTCCTCTGGGCTTTGTCCCTTTCCGGGCCAGGAGGTCACCAGATTCCTTTGTTCTCCAACCCTTTAGCTCTCACCTTGCAGGGGGAAGGGCCCAGGCCATCAGTGGCCAGGAAACAGGGTGTCGGCCATTCTCTGTGTCCAGACCCCTGCACACACCTGCCCTCTAGGGCTCTGCAATGATCATACACCCTTATCCCACCCCCTAGAGACTTAAGAACTGCATAGGGGAAACTGAGGCACCCCCCACAATATTCAGAGGAAACATTAAGAACAGTCCCACTTCGTCACACCACACAAGCTCCCAAAACACATACCAAGGAAACCGGCAGCTCCCCTTGGCCAACTCCCTACATGGCAGAAGGAGAACCCGGGGAACTACAGACCGGTCAGCTCACTTCAGTCCCCGGCAAAATCATGGAGCAGGTCCTCAAGGAATCCATTTTGAAGCACTTGGGGGAGAGGAAGGTGATCAGGAACAGTCAACATGGATTCACCAAGGGCAAGTCATGTGTGACCAACCTGATTGCCTTCTATGATGAGATAAGTGGCCCTATGGATATGGGGAAAGCGGTGGACGTGATATATCTTGACCTTAGCAAAGCTTTTGATATGGTCTCCCACAGTATTCTTGCCAGCAAGTTAAGAAGTATGGGCTGGATGAATGCACTATAAGGTGGGTAGAAAGCTGGCTAGATTGTCGGGCTCAACGGGTAGTGATCAATGGCTCCATGTCTAGTTAGCAACCGGTATCAAGCAGAGTGCCCCAGGGGTCGGCCCTGGGGCCGGTTTTGTTCAATATCTTCATAAATGATCTGGAGGATGGTGATGCACCCTCAGCAAGTTTGCAGATGACACTAAATTGGGAGGAGAGGTAGATACACTGGAGGGTAGGGATAGGATACAGAGGGCGCTAGACAAATGAGAGGATTGGGCCAAAAGAAATCTGATGAGGTTCAACAAGGACAAGTGCAGAGTCCTGCACTTAGGACGGAAGAACCCAATGCACCGCTACAGACTAGGGACCGAATGGCTCGTCTGCAGAAAAGGTTACAATGGACGAGAAGCTGGATATGAGTCAGCAGTGTGCCCTTGTTGCCAAGAAGGCCAATGGCATTTTGGGATGTATAAGTAGGGGCATAGCGAGCAGATCGAGGGACGTGATCGTTCCCCTCTATTCGACATTGGTGAGGCCTCATCTGGAGTACTGTGTCCAGTTTTGGGCCCCACACTACAAGAAGGATGTGGAGAAATTGGAGAGAGTCCAGCGAAGGGCAACAAAAATGATTAGGGGTCTGGAACACATGACTTATGAGGAGAGGCTGAGGGAACTGGGATTGTTTAGTCTGCGGAAGAGAAGAATGAGGGGGGATTTGATAGCTGCTTTTAACTACCTGAGAGGTGGTTCCAGAGAGGATGGTTCTAGACTGTTCTCAGTGGTAGCGGATGACAGGACAAGGAGTAATGGTCTCAAGTTGCAGTGGGGGAGGTTTAGGTTGGATATTAGGAAAAACTTTTTCACTAGGAGGGTGGTGAAGCACTGGAATGCGCTACCTAGGGAGGTGGTAGAATCTCCTTCCTTAGAAGTTTTTAAGGTCAGGCTTGACAAAGCCCTGGCTGGGATGATTTAATTGGGGATTGGTCCTGCTTTGAGCAGGGGGTTGGACTAGATGACCTCCTGAGGTCCCTTCCAACCCTGATGGTCTCTGATTCTATGACTGCTCACAGGCTCCCCCCACCCTGGTGCTCGCGGGAGCAGATGAAAGCGAAGGCTGGTAATTTTAACACAGTTAGGGGAGCAGGGAGGGGCTAATGCCAGGGAAGGGGGCAGCAGAGCAGGGAGCAATGCTGAGGCCGGCTGGGCTGCGAGGGGCGGGGGGTGACGAAGTGGGACTGTTCTTAATGTTCTCTCTGAATATTGTGGGGGTGCCTCAGTTTCCCCTAGGCAGTTCTGAAGTATCTAGGTGGTGGGATCAGGGGGTGCGATTGTGGCAGAGCCCTAGAGGGCCAGTGTGAGGGTATCTGCACAGATACTGGCCGACACCCTGTCTCCTGGCCACTGATGGCCTGGGCCCCTCCTCTGCAAAGGTGCCAACGGAAGGTGTTGGGGAGCAAAGAGATCAGGTGGCCTCCTGGCCCGGGAGAGAGACAGAGGCCAGAGGAGGGGTGGGAGAGTTTCAGTTTGGAGCTGGCTGGGGAAAGCGAGGGAGGCCCGGACCCGGGGTCTGGCCTCCCTGGCTCCAAAATGGACCCAGCTGAGGGGTCCTGTTCTCTGCACCTACAAGCTCTGTGTTAAACCGTGTTCCTGTCGTCTAATAAACCTTCTGTGTTACTGGCTGGCTGAGAGTCACGGTGAATCGCAAGAAGTGGGGGGTGCAGGCCCCTGACTCCCCCACACTCCGTAACAGGGGATAAGACCACTCTCCGCTTCTGGCATAGGCGCCGACTCCATGGGTTCTCCGGGGCTGGAGCACCCATGGGGAAAAATTAGCAGGTGCTCTGCACCCACGGGCAGCCAAGCTCCCTCTGCCCCCCACCTCACCTCCTCCCCCCCCAACACGCCGCATCCCCGCTCCTCCCTGCGCTTCCTGCCACCTAACAGCTGTTTGGCGGCAATTAGGACTCTCCGGGAGAGAGCGGGAGGAGCGGGGAAGCCGGCCGCTCGGGGCAGGGGTGGGGACTTGGGGGAAGGGTTGGGATGGGGGCGGGGCAAGGGCGGTGCGGGGGCAGGAAGAGGTGGGCCAGGGCCGGGAGGGGTCAAGCCCCCACCAGGCAGAGGGGAAGTCGATGCCTATGCCTTCCGGCCCCGGCCCGCCACACTGACCTATCCAGACGGCCGTGCGCTCCAGCGGGGCGGCCAGCGCCGGGTGCTGCACGCGGCAGGCGAAGTTGGCCTGGGCGCTGCTCTCTGGGCGGTCGAGGATGCAGCTGCTGCGGAGGGCGAAGGACCCGTCGGGTTCCTCCGTGGGGGGCGACTCCATGGAGAGCAGGGGCACCCCGTCCCGCAGCCATTGCACCGTGATCTCGGCGGGGTGGTAGCCGCTCACCCGGCACTGCAGAGCGACCTGCCCCTCCAGCGTCACCAGGGGCTGCAGCAGGGTCAGCCCTGGCGGGGCTGCCGGGCAGGAAACAGGGTCAGGGCACTGGGCTCCCTCCCCAGGGTCTGGGCCCCCAGAGCGGACTTTCCTGGGGGGGCCCTCTAGGTAGGGGAACAGGCACCTGGGGGGGGCAGGTGGAAGGAATGGGGCCCCCAGGAGCACAGCAGGGGGTGCTGCGTGGGAATGGGGTGCTGTACAGGGGACGGGGCTCTGGCAGGGGGTGGGCAGTGCTGTAGGGGCATGGGGGTGCTGTGGGGAGGAGGGGGGTGCTGTTGGAGTGCAGTATGGGGTGGGGTTCCGTGGGGGGGTGTAGGAGGGATGGGCAGTGCTGTGGGGAGGATGGGGTGCAGTGGGGAGGGTGGGGGTCTGGCAGGGGATGGGCAGTGCTGTGAGGGGAGAGGCAGTGCTGTGAGAGGGACAGGGTTTTGTAGGGGGGATGGGGGTCTGGTGGGGATGGGGTGCTGGGGGGTGCAGCAGGGGAAGGGGTGTTGTGGGGAGGACGGGGTTCTGTGGGGTGGGGAGCAGTGGGGAGATGGGGCTCTGGTGGGGGATGGGCAGTGGGGGGTGCTGCGGAGGCATGTAGAGAAGTGGGGGTGCAGCGGGGGGTGATGTGCAGTGGGGGGAAGGAGCTCTGGTGGGGGATGGGCAGTGGGGGGTGCTGCGGAGGCATGTAGAGAAGTGGGGGTGCAGCGGGGAGTGACGTGCAGTGGGGGGAAGGGGCTCTGGGGGGGTGGGCAGTGGGGGGTGCTGCGGAGGCATGTAGAGAAGTGGGGGTGCAGCGGGGGGAAGGGGCTCTGGGGGGGTGGGCAGTGGGGGGTGCTGCGGAGGCATGTAGAGAAGTGGGGGTGCAGCGGGGGGTGACGTGCAGCGGGGGGAAGGGGCTCTGGTGCGGGTGGGCAGTGGGGGGTGCTGCGGAGGCATGTAGAGAAGTGGGGGTGCAGCGGGGGGTGATGTGCAGCGGGGGGAAGGGGCTCTGGGGGGGTGGGCAGTGGGGGGTGCTGCGGAGGCATGTAGAGAAGTGGGGGTGCAGCGGGGGGAAGGGGCTCTGGGGAGGTGGGCAGTGGGGGGTGCTGCGGAGGCATGTAGAGAAGTGGGGGTGCAGCGGGGGGTGATGTGCAGCGGGGGGAAGGGGCTCTGGGGGGGTGGGCAGTGGGGGGTGCTGCGGAGGCATGTAGAGAAGTGGGGGTGCAGCGGGGGGAAGGGGCTCTGGGGGGGTGGGCAGTGGGGGGTGCTGCGGAGGCATGTAGAGAAGTGGGGGTGCAGCGGGGGGTGACGTGCAGCGGGGGGAAGGGGCTCTGGGGGGGGATGCGCAGTGGGGGGTGCTGCGGAGGCATGTAGAGAAGTGGGGGTGCAGCGGGGGGATGGGGCTCTGGTGGGGGTGGGCAGTGGGGGCTCCTGTGGGGTGACTCACAGAGCACGCTCAGCCGGAAGGCTGCTTGGATCGGCGCCCCCAGGGCGACATGCTCCACCCGGCAGGCGTAGTTCGCGCTGGCGTCGGGGATGCTGGGCACGAGCGGGAGGGTGCTGGTCGTGCTGTACAGGCCGGTGGGGCCCAGCTGGCCGGGGGGCGTCTTGGAGCCCCCCACCACCAGCCCGTCCCGCAGCCAAGCGACGCTCACGCTCCCGGGGTAGAAGTTGCTCACGTTGCAGGTCAAGAGCTTCTGCTCGCCGGCCCTCACCTCGCTGTCCCACACTGAGACACGGGGCGGGACTGAGGGGGCGGAGGGGGAGAGTCAGTGGGGCCCAGACCCCTTCGTCCACCCCCTACCAACCCTCATCTGCCCCCCATCTCCCCGTCCGCCCCAGCCACCCCAATCCATTCCCCACCTCCTCCTCCGCCCTGCCACGGTGCTGCCCAGGGAGACTTGGCCGGGCCATGGGGAGGGGGCAGCTGCTGCCCCGCTGGGGAGCTGGCTTAGGGGGCAGACCCAACCCTGGAGCCATGCCCCTCTGGGCTCTGCCCTGGGACCCTGCCCCGCACAGTTACCTTCCACACGCAGCTCCACCTGCCGACTCTCCCGGCTCGGGGGGACGATGACCATGCAGGTGTAGAGCCCGGCATCGGCGCCCCCCACCCGCGGGAGGAGCAGGGAGGCGTTGCCGACCTGCAGCCCCTCCCGGGACAGGCTGGCCCCGGGCCTGCGGTACGATGGGACGTTATCGAACTCGGCCACCAGGCTGTTCCCCAGCTTCCACTGCACCACCAGCTCCATCAGCTCCACGGGCCCCCCCATGGAGAAGTGACAGCCCAGGAGCACGTCCGAGCCCGGCTGGGTCTGCACCCGGGAGCTGGGGACGGAGACCACCAGGGCACCCCCTGCACAGACAGACAGACAGGGTTATTTGCCGCTCTGTGGGGCATGGGGGCGGGGGGGCAGCCTGGGGGGGAGACCCCACCCCCTCCCAGGGATGGGCCCCCCTCCAGCCCCCCAGCACCATGGGAGCCCACATCCTCTCTGCGAGGGCCAGTCAGAGCCCAGGGAGGAAGGTGGGGGCCCCAGGCTGAGGCCTGGCAGCCTCGTGTCCCATGTGGGCCGGGCGCTGGGTTCCCGCGGGGGCCCCAAGCCTCAGGCAGAGGAAGTGAGGAGCTTCCTGTTTGCGCAGCAGCTTGTGGCGTGGCCCTTACATGGTTCCCAGCCCCTGCCCCAGCCCCCCACCCGCCCCCTGTGGCCCCCACTCTGAGCCTCCTGCCCCAGCCCCCCACCCGCCCCCTCTGCCCCCCAGCCTGAGCCCTGGCCCCACCCGCCCCCGGCCCAGCCCCCTCTGTCCTCCAGCCTGAGCCTCCTACTTCAAGCTTCCCTCAGGGGCCACCCTCACCCCAGCTGTTCCCGTGCAGGGGTGGGGTGGGGAGCAGGACCCCTGCCCTGTGTCTGACCCCCACGTCAGCACCACACCCCACCCCCAAAGCCAGCACCACCTGCCCGACCTGCCTTCTTCCTAATTGGGCAGCTCTCCGGGCTGACTTGGTCAGGGCTCTGGGCACCCCCCAGCAGCGTGAGCCAATTCTGTGGCCATGACACCCCCCTTGCCAGCCCCTCGGTGGAGGCCCCAGGGCCCTGGCGTCCGCACTGAGCTGGTCCCTGGGAGGGGGGCAGATTTAGCTCCAGAACCCCAGGGCAGGTTGCGGGTGATGGGTGCGAGGGGGCTGGGGGGCAGGAACAGCCCAGAGGGAGCGCGGTGTGGGTTTGCGGTGGGGCCTGGCCACGGGGTGTGCCAATGTGGGATAGAACCCAGGAGTCCTGGCTCCCAGCGCCCCCTGCTCTAACCACCACACCCCACTCCCCTCCTAGAGCTAGGGAGAGAACCCAGGAGTCCTGGTTCCCAGCTTCCCACTTTCACCCACCAGCCCCTCCGGCTCGGAGACCACCCCCCCCCAGCCCCCGCGGGACCCTGCGCCCAGCCCGCCCCCCATCCGCCAGGGCACTGCCCTGGCTTCCCCCCCGCGGCCCCGTGGCCGGGTTTCCTGCCCACACCGCCCGTCTGGGGCAGGGTCTGGGGCGGGGAGCAGGGGCGGCCCGGCGGCTACTCACGGGCCCCGCTCGCCAGCAGCAGCAGGAGCAGGAGGCCGGGCGCCAGGGCGAGGGGCATCGTGCGGTGCGGGGCGCAGCGGCCCCAGCCTCGGTTACTTTCGCTTCTGCAGCCTGGCTGGGCGGGCGAGATAAGGGCAGGACGCGGGGCTGGGCGGGACCCACAGCTCGGGGCTCCGAGCGCCGCCACCCCACCGCGCAGAGATCAGGGCAGGGACCCCGGGGAGGACCCGTCGTAGGGAGCGGGATTGCCTGGGGGGAGAGCCGAGCAATGGGGGAGCTGGGGGGATCCCCCCGGGATAGGTCCGGGAGCTGGGGGGCTGGGGGACCCTCCCCCCCATCACCGGTGCGTACGACAGGTCCCACTTCTCCCCCGTGTGTTTGGGGCTGGAGTTCGCTGTCCCAGCCCCCTCGGTGTCCCTTGGCCCAGCGAGCGTCTCTCTGCTCTGGGGTCTGCCTCGGGTCAGGCCCGGCCCGGAGGTGGGTGCTGGCTCAGCGCTGGCCCGGCTCCCGGCTCCCAGGGGCTCTGAGCTCGGCCCGTCGGGGGGGGTGGCGAAGTGATTGCCCAAAGCGCCCCTGCCCCACCTGGAAACCTGCCCAGGTGGGCTTGGTTCAAGCGCCCGGGGGTGTCAGAGCCAGGAGCCACCCGGGTTCCCCTGGCCGGCCCTGCACCCCTCAGCAGAGCGGGACAGAAAATGTGAGACGCTTCTCACGGGGGATGAACTTTTTAAAAATTTCCTGCAAACCTTTCCTGGCTTTTCATCCCACAGCGGGAACCTGCCCTGCTTCTGGAGTTTCTTCTGGTCTCCGAAATCAAAGAGTTTTATTGACGACAGAAAGTTTGACCATGATTTAAATGACAAAGTGGAAAATTTAAATTTAGAGAAAAATTGTCATTTTGGTCAAGAAGTCTGACGAAGTGGGGGGGTTTCTTGGGTTTTCCTTGTTTCTTTCCACTGGTTTGCATGCAGAGGGGGTGGGACTCAGTTTCCCTGGGTGTTACGGGTTTAACAAGGGGCTGGGAGAGGGAGTTTGTTGGTATAGAGGACCAGTGAGGGAACATGGGACCCCGGCCAATGGCCTGGAGAATGGAGACCCCAGCGACAGATGACCAGGAGGCCCAGCTTGGGAGTCAGTTCTGGCCAGTGGCAGCTGTGACGAAGTGGGACTTGTTCTTAATGTTTCCTCTGAATATTGTGGGGGTGCCTCAGTTTCCCCTAGGCAGTTCTTAAGTCTCTAGGGGGTGGGGTAAGGGTGTATGATCATTGCAGAGCCCTAGAGGGCAGGTGTGTGCAGGGGTCTGGACACAGAGAAGGGCCGACACCCTGTTTCCTGGCCACTGATGGCCTGGGCCCTTCCCCCCTGCAAGGTGAGAGCTAAAGCGTTGGAGAACAAAGAGATCAGGTGACCTCCTGGCCCGGGAAAGGGACAAAACCCAGAGGAGGGGGGGGCCGGAGGGAGTTTCAGTGTGGGGCTGGCTGGGATATGGAGTGAAGGGCAGACGTGGTTGTCTGGCTCACTGCCCCCCAAAATGGACCCAGCTGAGGGGTCCTGTTCTCTGCACCTACAAGCTCTGTGTTAGACCATGTTCCTGTCGTCTAATAAACCTCTGTGTTACTGGCTGGCTGAGAGTCCCGTCTGACTGCGGAGTTGGGGGGCAGGACCCTCTGGCTTCCCCAGGAGCCCCGCCTGGGCGGACTCGCTGTGGGAAGCGCCCGGAGGGGCAGAGGAGGCTGAAGGCTCCGGGGTCAGACCCAGGAAGGTGGAGCCGGGTGAGCTGTGTGTCCTGAAGACAGGCTGCTCCCAGAGAAGAGACTCCCCCACAGTCCTGCCTGGCTTTGTGGGGAGCAGGTCCAGAGCATCGCCCGGGGACGCCGTGACAGGGGGCTATTGATACCTATCTCACAGCCTTTGAGAAGGCCTGTGGTCTGAACCAGATTGACCCCGCAGACAGGCTCTGCTGTCTGACCCCCCTGCTGGGTCCCAGGGCCATAGAGGTTCAGCCAAAGGGATGGTATTGAGACGGGGGACTCTGACCTGGTCAAACCGGCTTTGCTGCTGGAGTTTGAGCTGAGCCCCGAGGTGTACAGGAAACGATTCCGGGGTGTACGCAAGACCCTAGGGGTCACTTACAAGGAGGTCGCCCACCTGCTGGGGGAATATCTCCGCAAGTGGGGGAAGGGCGCGGACCGATGAGTTTGTGGAAGCAGATCGGGGGCAGGAGGGAGACCCCCCATCGGGGACTCAGAAGGGGAGTCACCCAGAGACCCCTCCAAGGTGGGACTCCTGGAAGCCCAAGTGAGGGGTGCCCGGGAATGCCGGCGCGGGCCGACCCCCGTCATGGGACTTGAGGGGCCTGAAGTGTGATTACTGTGGCCAAAGGGACACGAGGTGGCACAAGGCCCGAAGAGGAAGGAAATGGCAGCCAAGCAGAACCCGCGGGGTGTCAACTGGGTGGAAGCCCACCGAGAGGGGGCACCGCCGGGCCCGGGGGCTGCAGTCGAGAGGGCTGTGCCAGGGGGAGGGGACCGCCAGGCCAGGCCCGTAGGGGAAGGCGGGGCTCTGGGTCCAGAGCACCCGTACTCCGTCCTCTGGGTGAGCCTGGGACAGGCCCCGGGGGACGATCGCCACCTCATCCCCATGGAGGTGGGGGGAAGGCGCATCCCGGGGTTCTGGGACATGGGTGGTGAGGTGATGCTGGCACGGTCCGAGGCGGTGGGCCCAGACCAGCTAGTGCCCGATGCCTACATGACCCTGAGGGGAGCGTTCGGGCCCCCGTCAAGGTGCTGGGAGCGAGGATACACCTGAAATGGGGGGGCTAAGGAGGGACCCAAAGAGGTCGGGGTGCACAGTCACCTGCCTACCAAGGTGCTCATGGGTAATGACTTGGAGCACTGGCTGGAGGGCACTCAGAGCGCCCTGGTCCTTACCCGGAGCCAGAGCAAGAGAGGGATGCGGGACATCCCGAAGGGGGGAACTGAAGCACCGAGGGCAGGGCTTGACTGGGCCGGGCCGGAGCCTCCGCCCCAAGGTGGGGACACTGAGGCACCGCCAGCCAGGGCTGTATCCTCAAACCCAGCCGCTGAATTCCAGACGGAGGTACAGGAGGATCCCTCCTTGGAGAAGGTGAGGGCCCTGGCTGGCCACAGCAGTGCAGGATCCCAGCGGGAGGACTGCCGGGAGAGATTCCAGGGGGAGAAGGGATTCCTGTCCCGGGAATGGGCTGGTTCCAGGAAAAGTGAACCGTGGGAAGCCAGGAGGCAGTCCCCAGAGGTACAGCCGCATACTGTTGTACGTGGCCCACGGTATCCCCCTTGCGGGGCATCAGGGCATCCGGTGCACCAGGCAGAACTTTGACCGGCCTGGGGTCTTTGACGCTGTCCAGCAGCCCGGCAGCTCCTGTGACTCCTGCCGGGGGGGGGGCGGGGGGAGGCCGGGATAAGTGTAAAGCCCCACTGAGACCTTTGCCCACCATAGAGAAGCCCTTCCAGAAGGTGGCCGTGGACATCAGCAAGGCGACCCAGTCGGGGGCTGTGCATTGGGGGACGCTGGGGGGGGCGGCTGTGCACTGGGGGGGATGCTGTGGGGGGTTGTACATTGGGGGAAAGGGGGTTCAGCTTTAGGGTGGTCCCATTGGGCCGCACCGGGATGCAGGTTGTGAGCTGTTGTCTGAATAAAGCCGGTGGTGATGCACGGTCCGTGTCCTCGTCCGTGATGTGGGGGTCGGGGGGTGAACCCCGCCTCTGAGCCCCCATCCCGGCCCCCCACTCTCTGTGTCTGGGGCGGTGGGACAGGCCCCCCGGGAGGGGAACGGGGGCTGCCCCATCGCAGGGGGTGCAGGGTCCGGCCCCTCTCCCTGATGGGACGCTGCCCTGGAGGGAGGAGAGGGTGTCCCGTGTCCAGGGCATTGACTGAGGCTGGCTGGGCTCAGCCAGCGCTGCCCCCGGGAAGGGGCGACTATAATCCGAGGGGAGCGGAGCCCAGAGCCGGGTGGGGGGTGAACCACCCCCAGGCTGGGGTCCCCACGCCAACACAGAGTAGGCCTGGGGCAGGGAACCGCCCCCCATGCCTGGCTGGGATAGTCCGACATGGGTGCCATGGGAAGGGGACACAGGTGTCCTGGGGGTACTTGGGTCCTGGCCCCACGAGGCCACCGGCTGCCCCAGGATAAAAACAATCCAGGCAGACGGCACCGGCGTGCCTGGGGGGACGGGACAGGACGTCCCAGCCAATCAGGGGGCTGCTGGCCACGTTCGGGGCTTATTGGGACCCTGCCCCATGCATGCACCCCCGGAGATGTGTCTGCGCGGGGCCGTGCTGGCCCTGTGCTGCACGGCAGCTGGTGAGTACGGGGCCAGTCCCGCCGCAGGTCCCCCGGGGTCTCCACTGCCCTGGGATCTCCCTGAGACAGGCCCCTTGCTACCCTGGGGGGTTCCCCCTGGATCTGCCCAAGAGAGGCAGGAGGGCGAGGGGGGCGGGAGCCAGCTCAGGGGGGAGATGAGAGCTGCCCCTGCTTCCCCAAAGAGGAAGAGCCAAGCAGTTCCCCTCATCACTCCAGGGCAGGGTGTGGGGACCCCAACAGAGCTGGGGGGCAGGGCCAGGTGGCTGGAGAACGGCCCTGCCTGGGGAGATTCAAGGCCCATCCAAAGCTGTGGGGGCAGTGGGAAGTGTCCTGCAGGGAGCAGGGGCAACTCCACCCCAGGAGGGGTCCCCCCTCTCCAGAGGATGCTGGGAGTCAAACGGGGTGCCCTCCCGTCCCAGAGGATGCTGGGAGTGAACGGGGCACCCCCCTACCCCAGAGGATGCTGGTAGTAAATGGGGCCACCCCCCGCCCCAGAGGATGCTGGGAGTGAACGGGGCACCCCCCGCCCCAGAGGATGCTGGGAGTGAACGGGGCACCCCCCTGCCCCAGAGGATGCTGGGAGTGAATGGGGCACCCCCCTGCCCCAGAGGATGCTGGGAGTGAAAGGGACACCCCCTGCCCCAGAGGATGCTGGGAGTGAAGGGGCACCCTCCTGCCCCAGAGGATGCTGGGGAAGAACGGGGCACCTCCCCAGCCCAGAGGATGCTGGTAGTAAATGGGGCGACCCCCCGCCCCAGAGGATGCTGGGGGAGAACGGACCCCCGGCTGGCGGTGCGGCGGGCGGGCCCCCCGCAGACCAGCCCCGGTGGGGGGTGACCCTGCCCCTCTCCCCGCAGCGGCCTGGCTGCAGGTGTCCGTGGGCCCCTCGCCGGGGCGGGCGCGCCCCGGGCAGCGCGTGGTGCTGGAGGGCCTCTTCGGGGCCGGCGACCCGCCCCTGGACCGGAGCAGCTGCAGGTGCCGTGGGGGCACGAGGGGCGCACGGTGCTGGAGCTCGCCGGGGCGGGGCGGGGCGGGCGGCGCGGGCGGGACTCAGCCTGGCCGAGGACGAGGGGAGGAGCGGGAACCTCTCGCTGGTGCTGCAGGGCGTCACCCCCAGTGACAGCCGGGCCTGGACCTGCTACGTCCTCTGCCCGCCGACCAGGCCCAGGGCAGCCTCACCCTGCGCGTGGCCGGTGAGCCCGGGGCGGGGGGGAAACCGGGCACAGCGCCCCCTGCTGGGGGCACCGACCCGCCCGCACGGCCCGTTCTCCTGCCCCCACGGCGCCCCCTGCTGGGGGCACCGACCCGCCCGCACGGCCCGTTCTCCTGCCCCCACGGCGCCCCCTGCTGGAGGGCACCGACCCGCCCACATGGCCTGTTCTCCTGCCCCCACGGCGCCCCCTGCTGGGGGCACCGACCCGCCCGCGCGGCCCGTTCTCCTGCCCCCACGGCGCCCCCTGCTGGGGGCACCGACCCGCCCGCGCGGCCCGTTCTCCTGCCCCCATGGCGCCCCCTGCTGGGGGGCACTGACCCGCCCGCGCGGCCCGTTCTCCTGCCCCCACGGCGCCCCCTGCTGGGGGCACCGACCCGCCCCCACGGCCCGTTCTCCTGCCCCCACGGCGCCCCCTGCTGGGGGCACCGACCCACCCGCACGGCCCGTTCTCCTGCCCCCACGGCGCCCCCTGCTGGAGGGCACCGACCCGCCCACATGGCCTGTTCTGCCCCCACACAGCGCCCCCTGCTGGGGGGCACCGACCCGCCCACACGGCCCGTTCTCCTGCCCCCACGGCGCCCCCTGCTGGAGGGCACCGACCCGCCCACATGGCCCGTTCTCCTGCCCCCACGGCGCCCCCTGCTGGAGGGCACCGACCCGCCCGCACGGCCCGTTCTCCTGCCCCCACGGCGCCCCCTGCTGGGGGCACCGACCCACCCGCACGGCCCGTTCTCCTGCCCCCACACAGCGCCCCCTGCTGGAGGGCACCGACCCGCCCGCACGGCCCGTTCTCCTGTCCCCACGGCGCCCCCTGCTGGAGGGCACCGACCCGCCCGCACGGCCCGTTCTCCTGCCCCCACACGGCACCCCCTGCGGGGGGCACTGACCCGCCCGCGCGGCCTGTTCTGCCCCCACACATCGCCCCCTGCTGGAGGGCACCGACCCGCCCACACGGCCCGTTCTCCTGCCCCCACGGCGCCCCCTGCTGGAGGACACCGACCCGCCCGCACGGCCCGTTCTCCTGCCCCCACGGCGCCCCCTCCTGGGGGCACCGACCCACCCGCACGGCCCGTTCTCCTTTCCCAACGGCACCCCCTGCTGGAGGGCACCGACCCGCCCACGCGGCCTGTTCTGCCCCCACACAGCGCCCCATGCTGGGGGGCACCAACCCGCCCGCACGGCCCGTTCTCCTGCCCCCACGGTGCCCCCTGCTGGGGGCACCGACCCGCCCGCACGGCCCGTTCTTCTGCCCCGACGGCGCCCCCTGCTGCGGGGCACCGACCCGCCCGCATGGCCCGTTCTCCTGTCCCCACGGCGCCCCATGCTGGGGGCACCGACCCACCCGCACGGCCCGTTCTCCTGCCCCCACACGGCACCCCCTGCTGGGGGGCACCAACCCGCCCGCACGGCCCGTTCTCCTGCCCCCACGGCGCCCCCTGCTGGAGGGCACCGACCCGCCCGCACGGCCCGTTCTCCTGCCCCCATGGCGCCCCCTGCTGGAGGGCACCGACCCGCCCGTGCGGCCCGTTCGCCTGCCCCCACGGCGCCCCCTGCTGGGGGGCACCGACCCACCCGCACGGCCCGTTCTCCTGCCCCCACACAGCGCCCCCTGCTGGGGGGCACCGACCCACCCGCACGGCCCATTCTCCTGCCCCCACCCAGCGCCCCCTGCTGGGGGGCACCGACCCGCCCACATGGCCCGTTCTCCTGTCCCCACGGCGCCCCCTGCTGGAGGGCACCGACCCGCCCGCACGGCCCGTTCTCCTGCCCCCACCCAGCGCCCCCTGCTGGGGGGCACCGACCCGCCCACATGGCCCGTTCTCCTGTCCCCACGGCGCCCCCTGCTGGGGGGGACCGACCCGCCCGCACGGCCCGTTCTTCTGCCCCGACGGCGCCCCCTGCTGCGGGGCACCGACCCGCCCGCATGGCCCGTTCTCCTGCCCCCACACAGCGCCCCATGCTGGGGGCACCGACCCGCCCGCACGGCCCGTTCTCCTGCCCCCACGGCGCCCCCTGCTGGGGGCACCGACCCGCCCACACGGCCCGTTCTCCTGCCCCCACGGCGCCCCCTGCTTGGGGCACCGACCCGCCCCCACGGCCCGTTCTCCTGCCCCCACGGCGCCCCCTGCTGGAGGGCACCGACCCGCCCACACGGCCCGTTCTCCTGCCCCCACGGCGCCCCCTGCTGGGGTCACCGACCCGCCCGCACGGCCCGTTCTCCTGCCCCCATGGCGCCCCCTGCTGGGGGCACCGACCCGCCCGCGCGGCCCGTTCTCCTGCCCCCACGGCGCCCCCTGCTGGGGGCACCGACCCGCCCCCACGGCCCGTTCTCCTGCCCCCACACAGCGCCCCATGCTGGGATGCACCGACCCGCCCACACGGCCCGTTCTCCTGCCCCCACGGCGCCCCCTGCTGGGGTCACCGACCCGCCCGCACGGCCCGTTCTCCTGCCCCCACGGCGCCCCCTGCTGGGGGCACCGACCCGCCCGCGCGGCCCGTTCTCCTGCCCCCACGGCGCCCCCTGCTGGGGGCAGCGACCCGCCCGCGCGGCCCGTTCTCCTGCCCCCACGGCGCCCCCTGCTGGGGGCACCGACCCGCCCGCACGGCCCGTTCTCCTGCCCCCATGGCGCCCCCTGCTGGGGGGCACCGACCCACCTGCACGGCCCGTTCTCCTGCCCCCACGGCGCCCCCTGCTGGGGGGCACCGACCCACCCGCACGGCCCGTTCTCCTGCCCCCATGGCGCTCCCTGCTGGGGGCACCGACCCGCCCGCACGGCCCGTTCTCCTGCCCCCACACAGCGCCCCCTGCTGGGGGGCACCGACCCACCCGCACGGCCCGTTCTCCTGTCCCCACGGCGCCCCCTGCTGGAGGGCACCGACCCGCCCGCACGGCCCGTTCTCCTGCCCCCACGGCTCCCCCTGCTGGGGGGCATTACCCACCCGCATGGCCCGTTCTCCTGCCCCCACACAGCGCCCCATGCTGGGATGCACCGACCCACCCGCACGGCCCGTTCTCCTGCCCCCACGGCACCCCCTGCTGGGGGCACCGACCCGCCCACACGGCCCGTTCTCCTGCCCCCACGGCGCCCCCTGCTGGAGGGCACCGACCCGCCCGCACGGCCCGTTCTCCTGCCCCCACGGCGCCCCCTGCTGGAGGGCGGCGCCCCCTGCTGGAGGGCACCGACCCGCCCGCACGGCCCGTTCTCCTGTCCCCACGGCGCCCCCTGCTGGGGGCACCGACCCGCCCGCACGGCCGGCCCTCCGCCCCCCCCCACGGCGCCCCCTGCTGGGGGGCACCGACCTGCCCGCACGGCCGGCCCTTCTGCCCCCATGGCCCCCCTGCTGGGGAGGTCCCACCTGCCCCACTACTCATAATGTCCGCACCCGCCTTGCCAGCGCCCCTGCCCGCGGGGTGAGGCCATGGCTGGAGTGGGGCAGGCTGCCGTGGGGCCGGGACCTCGCAGCGACCCTGACGCGGTGCCGTGCTGTTGTTGCAGACCCGTCGGTGCCCCCCGACGCCTGCCCCTTGTGCGGGGGTGCCCCACGGCTGCGGCAGCTGGAAGAGGCGATCGGGGGCTGCGTCCGCTCGGCCAGCGAGCTGCAGGGGCACCTGGCCCGGCTGGCTGCGAGGTGAAGAGGTGTCTGGGCAGCCCGGAGGCCGAGGAGCGCCCGCCCCGGGCAGAGGCTGCGAGCGCCAACCGGACAGTGCAGGCCGTGAGCCTGGGGGTCGGGGGCCGGTCGTCCGCCCAGTGCCCGCCGGGCTTGCAGCGTCCCCGGGCACAGCTCCCGCAGCCACGGGGCTGGGATCCCCGGGGACGGACGGGGACACCCACCTCCTGGCAACGGCTTCGCGTCTGCAGGGCGTGACCGCCACTCCGGGGGGCCGGGATCCCGCGCGCACAGGGGGACACAGGCCCCGTCTGCCCTATGGGGCTCTGGGGTGACTTGAGCCGCTGGGGACGCCGGGGGCCGGATGTCAGAGGGGGAGGCCGGCTGGGTACAGGGGCTGACGGCTGGGCGCCCGTGGGGGGGTCTGTGTCCCTGCCCTGCTGGCTGAGCCGCTGGGAGACCCCGGGTAGCGAGCTGGGCGGGGACAGCGGGGTGGGGGCGTCCATGGGGGGCTGTTGTTCGGCGTGTCGGGAGGGGGCTGCGCGGTGTGTGATCCCTGCCCAGCGCGGTGCCAGCTGCAGAGCACGGATAAGGAATAAAACGCTCGTCACACACCCTGTGCCCTGCTGCCGGCCGCGTGTCCTTATCCCCGGTGGCTCCGGCCCCTGGGGGGTGCAGGGACTGGGTCCAAGTCTTCTCCCCACAGCCACTTCGCCCTGGGGCTTCACCCCCCCCACGTCCCCCGACTCCCCACTGGGCCCCGTCCCGGGGCGGCCCCCTGCCAGGGCGGGCAGGTTTCGGGCTGCGCTGAAGCCCGCGCTGGGTCTGCCTGCCCCAGAACCCCCCCGGTGGCACCGGGCCCCTCCACCTGCTAGGGAAGGAGGTACCGGGCCGCGGTGCCCTGGTGAGCAGAGGCGGGGACGCCGGGTGCAGGCCGGAGCACGGCCGAGCAGTTGCCCAGTATGACGGGCCATAGCTAGGGTGACCCAAAGGGAAAATGGGGCACCATGTGGGGCTAGCCGGAGCCATCTCCCCTCCCCCCACGCAGGGCTGGCATCGCCGCTCCCCCCCCCCCGTGTTCCTCCGTACCCCACTTTTTTGACAAAACTGGGCATTTGTCCCAACTGAGCAAGTCGGCCAGAGCAAACGGGACAACTGCCTCCTTCTGCCAAAAGTCAGGACAACCGAGACAGGGCTTACGAAAGGGACTGTCCTGGCCAAACCGGGACATACCGTCGCCCTGTAGCCAACACATACCTCAGCGGTGCCCGGGCAGCCAGCATGTGCTTAGCCCTGCAGCGCCAGAGGGAGGAAATGCTGCACACCCCACGGAGACGGGGGTGTCTCTGGTTACCCACATGTCCCCTTGACTGTGGGGGTCCCGGGCCAGGCTGGCTGCACCGGGCCTCAGGGGACACCCTGTCTGCTCCCCAGGGACTGGGGAGGGAGCTCCCCGAATGCACCTCTCCCTCTCCACCAAACCCAGGGTGCACTGGGCCAGGGGCTGCACCCCCCCTTTTGCACCCTGTCCCAGGCAGTGGCGTCTGCAGAAGCCCTCAGAGAGCGATGGCCCCGTGTGCCCACTGTGGGGGGAGCTGCTGCCCCTTACCTGGCTGGGAGGGGGCTTGACAGACAGGGGGCGTGGACAGAACAGGCCAGGGAGAACGTGGGAGTCTCCGTGGGGTCACCCTGTGACGGGTTCAGTCACAGAGCCCCCCTTGGGACTGTCACCTGACATGCCGAAATGACCTCTGAGCCCGTTTTCCCTGCCAGCTTGGGACTCCAGAACCCTGCCTTGTTGAGCCAGACATGCCAGTCTGCTGCAAACACAGACCCAGGGTCTGAACCGTGCCCCCAAAGCTGCAGACTTCACGGAAAACCACTCAGCAGGTCACTTGTCTCCAGCAGCCAGACACCCAGGTCCCAATAGGACCCAAACCCCAAATCAATCCGTTTTACTCTGTATAAAGTTTATACAGGGTAAACTCAGAAATTGTCCGCCCTCTATATCACTGATAGAGAGAGATGCACAGCTGTTTGCTCCCCCAGGTATTAAAAAATTATAACAAGTAGGATTGAAGTGGTTTCAAGTAATAACAGCCAGAACAAAGTAAGTCACAAAGCAAAATAAAACAAAACACTCAAGTCTAAGCCTAATACATTAAGAAACTGATTACAGATAAATCTCACCCTCAGAGATGTTCCAATAAGCTTCTTTCATAGACTAGACTCCTTCCTTGTCTGGGCCCAATCCTTTCCCCGGTACAGTCTTTGTTAGATCCAGCAGACATCTCAGGTGTTAACGAGGGGTTTTCTCATGTCTGGCAGCCCCCTTTGTCCTGTGTCATGGACTCATTCTTGGCCCCGTACGGTCCCTGAGGGGAACCCCCTTCAGTGTGACAGCCCTTCTTGGGGGGTCCACTCTTTCTCAGGGGATAAGCCCCTCCACCTCCTGGAACCGCACCTCTCGGAGCCTTCAGCACGCCTGTCTCTCACTAATCCCCCTTCATTTTACTGCTCCCCAGTCATTTAATGCAGGATGCTCTGTCCACGGGGTGCAGTACATCCCACCTCTGCCACCAGTTGTCACGGAGTCCCCGGGCGATGCTCTGGAACTGCTCCCTACAAAGCCAGTCAGGACTCTGGGGGAGCCTCCTCTCTCTGAGCAGACTGTCGCCAGGGCAAGAAGCTTCCACAGCTTTGACCTTCCTGGGTCTGACCTCGGAGCCTTCAGCATCCTCTGCCCCTCTGTGCACTTCCCACAGCGAGTCCGACCAGGCGGGCTCCTGGGGAAGCCAGGGGGTCCTGCACCCCCCAACTCTGCAGTCAGACGTGACTCTCAGCCACCGGTAAAACAGAAGGTTTATTAGACGACAGGAACACAGCGTAGGGCAGAGAACAGAAAGTTACAGCAGGGTCCATCTTGGTCAGCCCAGTGCCCCCTGACCCCTCCTTTGTCCCAGTTCAGGAGAGTCTCCATCTTCCAGCAGCCCACAATTAACTACCCCCCCCATGCCCGCCCCTCCTCAGTCCATTGTTCTCCAGCTAGTCAAACCCGGCTGGCTTCCTGCACTGAGCTGGGCCATCCATGGTCATTAGTTGCTAGGTACCAAATGTCCAGGTAAATGGTGTGGTCATTGTCTTCTCAGACTCTCCATGGACATGGGGGCCCAGGCCCCAGCCAGCTGGCGTCAATCACATCTTTACCGCTGGATCTCTGCAGAGAGTAAATAACCTTTTCCCACAGTGACGAGTTTTCCCCCGGGGAGCGACCTGGAACTGGGGTACCACAGAGCCCCTGACCACCAGCCTGGGCTCTCTCTCACACTGTGCTGCTGTGACGAGCTGCAAAGCCCCCCAGCCGCACCTTCACCAGCATTCACACAGGTCGGGACACACCCAGCTGCAGCCACACGCAGCCTCCCAGCCTAGGACCCCAGAGCAGGACCATCCTGCCCTGGTCAAATCTGGCCAGTACATGGGTTTAACACCCAGTCCGCCTCACCCTCAATGGGATGAGAACCATGCACACTTGTGGTAACCAAGCTGAGATTTTCCCCAGACACCTTAGTCAAACGCACACTGGTGTGGCTTAAAACATAAAGTAAGTGTATTAACTACAAAAGGATAGATTTGAAGTGATTATAAGTGGTAGCAAACAGCTCAAAGCAGATTATCTAGCAAATAAATAAAACTGCAAACTGAGCTGAACACACTAGAGAGGTAGGATATAAATTAGCAAATTCTCACCCTGAGTGATAAACAGGCTGGCAGATTCTTAAGGCACAAGCTACCTTTGCTTTGCAGCTTGGGTTTCCCAGGTTTTCATACACAGACTAGAAATCCCTTTAGCCTGGGACCATCAATTCCCCCCATTCAGTCCTTGCCCCTCAGGGGTTTCCAGGTGTGGTGTTGTAGAGAGAGGGAGGGTGACCCATGATGTCATTTCCCCCTTTTCTATCTTCTCCCCACTTGCTGGAAAGCTCTTTTGCTGTGACCTGGGTCAGACAGTTCCCATTGCGTAGTGCTGTCTCGGAGAGGTGTCTGTTGTACACAGTTCCTGGGGTAAGTGACGGGATCCCCGGGGTGCAGCCCGGGACTGTGGGACCGCTGTGCCCCCTGATCTCTCTCCAGTCTGAGCTGTCTCTCACAATGCCCTGCTAGTGACCATCAGCAAACCCCTCCAGGCGCTGTGATCACTCAGCACAGCCGCATGTGGAGCCCCACACCCGGCTAGATCGCAAGAATGCTCCCAGAGCCACTCCTGAATCACACAGTGAGGAACCAGCCAAATCCCCCCAGATCCCAGCGCTGTACCTCAGGAATATACCGTCTTGCACTGCTCAAGATGATCAGTGCAAGTTTATTAATTGGTTCCCCACTTCATCAATGGAAAGGGGATCTACACCAGCCTTTGCAAACCTGAGGAGGTTTGCCACACACTTTGTACAAACTCACTGGTAAGGATAAACCGTTAAACAATTTTTTTGACTACAAAAGATAGATTTTAAGTGATATTAAGTGAGAGGCAAAAAGTCAGAGTTCGTTACCAAAATCAAATAAAATATCAGCACGCAGCCTAAGCTCTCAACCCGATTAGACTGCCCAACATCTAGATTAAGCAGTTTTTCTCACCCCACCGGATATTGCGGATCCTAGTACACAGATTTCACCCTTGAAATCTGGGCCAGTCCCCTCAGTTGGAGTCTTCAGAGTGTCCTTGTTGGTTGCAGTGTAGGTGGGGGAAGGAGGAAGGCCCAGCATGGGGCCCCTGTGTCTGTTTTATACCCTCAGCCCCACGTGCTTGGAGAGCACAAGTCCAGGCATGTCTGGGGGCATTGCTGAGTCTCCAGGCCAGGTTGAGCAATCCCCCTGGTGTGGCCTCATGCAGGTGAGTCATTGCATCCTAGCTGCCTTGCTGGACAATGGCTGCTGATGGGTTGATTGACACCCAGCCTGGATGCTGGTTATTTTCCTCGCTGTTGCCTCGGGGGAGCTAATATCTGGCTGATTCCCCAACTTACAGTATGTTTTAGTGACAACCATACCACACAATCTCATAACTTCATATGCATTAATGATACACATCTATGGATAGAGAAATGACTTTCAGCAGATCATAACCTTTCCCCTGATACCTCACATTGTCACAGAGTCCCTGGGCGATGCTCTGGAACTGCTTCCCATGAAGCCAGGCAGGACTCTGGGGAAGTCTCCTCTCTGGGAGCAGCCTGTCTGCAGGACACACAGCTGACCCGGCTTCCCCCTTCCTGGGTCTGACCTCGGAGCCTTCAGCCTCCTCTGCCCCTCCCTGCGCTTCCCACAGCGAGTCCGCCCAGGCGGGGTCCTGGGGGGGCCAGAGGGTCCTGACCCCCAACTCCGCAGTCAGACGGGACTCTCAGCCAGCCAGCCAGTAAAACAGAGGTTTATTAGACGACAGGAACATGGTCTAACACAGAGCTTGTAGGTGCAGAGAACTAGACCCCTCAGCTGGGTCCATTTTGGGGGCAGTGAGCCAGACAACCACGTCTGCCCTTCACTCCATGTCCCAGCCACCCCCAAACTGAAACTCCCTCCAGCCCCACCTCCTCTGGGCTTTGTCCCTTTCCCGGGCCAGGAGGTCACCTGATTCCTTTGTTCTCCAGCCCTTTAGCTCTCACCTTGCAGGGGGGAAGGGCCCGGCCCTCAGTTGCCAGGAAACAGGGTGTCGGCCATTCTCTGTGTCCAGACCCCTGCACACACCTGCCCTCTAGGGCTCTGCAATGATCATACACCCTTACCCCACCCCCTAGAGACTTAAGAAGTGCATAGGGGAAACTGAGGCACCCCCACACTATTCAGAGGAAACATTAAGAACAGTCCCGCTTTGTCACATCATGCTTTATATGCAATATCACAATTATATACAGCTGAGGAATATGGGGGTTACAAGATGCTCCCCCCTTAGTTAGTAAAGCTGACGCCAATGAATAATTTGGGATGTTCCATATGTACTGAAGCGTGGTACCGAAAGATGCTGAGTGGGATAACTATCGGCTGGGCTTTGTTCATTTAATGTGGATGGTTTCGGGTGGTGTCTGTGGAATGGTACAAGCAACCGCTGATGTAAGGGTAATGACTTCGACTAGCCCAGACTGGAGAGAGAAAACCAGCCGGTGACAGTTTGGGTCAAGGTGTACCTGGTGTGACGCTCTGTACCTCGGGGGAACACCCAGCACCCCTGTCAGGGTTCCCTCCCCACTCTGAGCTCTGGGGCACAGATGTGGGGACCTGCATGAAAGACCCCCTAGGCTTATTGCTACCAGCTTAGGTTAAAAACTTCCCCAAAACACAAATCCCTTCTTGTCCTTGGACAGTCCATTGCTGCCACCACCAAGTGATTTACACAAACATTCAGGGAGAGGCCACCTGGAGCCCTATCCCACCCCAAAATATCCCCCCAAGCCCTTTCACCCCCTTTCCTGGGGAGGCTTGAGAATAATATACCAACCAATTGCCTTAGCAATGTGAGCACAGACCAAACTCCCCCCCATACTCTACAGAGATCCCCTGGAGAAGGGAAGCAGGACTCGGTCCAGGCAGGAGGCCGAATTGCGCCTACTGAGCTCTAGGGAGTACCAGAGACTGTAGGGTTATCCCCCTTCCCATCTCCCATACTGTCCGGTGACGAAAGTAACTCCGGAGGCTATGACGCTGGCCGCTACACTGAGAAAGGGAGGTCACCTTGGGGCCTTATCGAGTTTCTGAGGCCACTGAATCCGCCCAGGAGCGCAGGACCCACCAATACAGGCTCGGGACTTTGTCCCAGATGGCAGCGTCCAGCGGGCATAACGGGACACTGCAAGACGGAGGTTCCCAGGGTTGTGTCTGGGGCCGGACATATTGGCTAGCGTCATTCGGTTGCACCATCCAAGGAGCAGCTGACAAGCCAGAGGCTGAGCGTGACCAGCCCAGGAGTGGGGGTCCTCACAGCAGAGCAGGTTAAGGCTGGCTCCCAGGGTCAAGGATTGGAGTAACCTAGCAGATCACTGGTCCGGATAGCAACAGAGGGGAACGTCATAACTGGAAAGGAACAAAAAGACAAGTGAGCACGGGCATAAACTGGAGAACACCCTCCAGAGACCGAGACGACCTTCAGGCAGTGGAGAGCTTCCCGGTGCCCCGGCACTTGATACTTGGGCCCCTACCCATTCCGTCTGATCTAGTTTATCTACCAGATGCATATGGTCAGAAACGAAAAATAACGACTCTGTCTGAAAATCTATAAAGGTGAAAAATTGATTAAGCCTAAATTGGGTGGATGTGTGCCTCAGTTTCCCACCTTACAGGGCACTCCAGCCCCCGACAGGCCACTTCAGCCCCCCATAGCCCCTGGGAGTGACCCCAAGCTTTGTCTCTGTCACCTCAACCCTACCCAGACTCTGAGCTAACTCTGAGGCCACGTAGCCCCCCCGTGACAATGGGATGGACGTCTGTTACCTGTCTGGTAGGTCTTCCCTTGAGAGACCCGGTATGCGAACAGCAACAGGAAAGCGACGAGGAGGAGGATCCCAAAGACAAGTACGACGATGTCACCTGTCAACCCTGCGCCATGAGAGAGCGAGCGTCAGGCCGCGTTACCAGCGTCAGCGCCAGGAGGGGGCATGGCCTGTGCACTGTTTAACATGGCAGTAATTTGGGGGCGGGGGCCGTGCTGTCCCCCCACCCTGCAAGCCTCGGGCAGGAGCAGAGCGGAGCCGGCTGGGGGAGCTGATAAATCTCCCTCACCTCAAAGCGCAGCCCCTCTCAGCGGCACCAGCCACTTTCTGGGGGGCTGAGGTGGGCCTGACCCCCCTTCACCATGAGACCTGGCCCCTATGCGTGGTCCCACCCCTGGGGCCCCAACCACTGGCAGTGTGCATGGATGTAACTGCAGAGCCCCCTCCCCCAGTAAAAGTGGGGAGGGGAGACAAAATTCCCCTTCACTCCACTAAAGTTCCTACTGCCACTGGCCCCCAGTAGCGCTGAGGGCTCCAGCCCCCAGATACTGACCCTGCTGTACCAGCCCCCCAGCCCTGAGGGACCCAGCCCCCCGATACTGGCCCCACTGTACCAGCCCCTTAGAGCCCTGAGAGCTCCAGCCCCCAGATATTGGCCTCACTGCACCAGCCCCCCAGCCCCGAGGGCTCCAGCATCTCCCCATCTCCCCTCCAATTTTCTCTGCTCTTGTTCATTCGGTCGCCTCTTTAGCTCACTCTCCCGTCCCCACGGCCCCACGAATCTCTCCCTTCTGATGAGAGCCGGAGTGTGACGAGGGAAGCGTCTCCCCTGAACAGTGACTGATCACAGGTGAGGGGTCCCCAAGGAAACCCTTCCCCCTGGACAGAGGCTTACATGAGAAAGTCAGGGCGAACTCCTCCTGCAGGGGCTGAGCCAGAGCCGCGTGGGTGACGCGGCAGGTTAAGATGCTGCCTCTGTCCCAAGCCATGGGGGTGAAGGTGTAGGTCAGGGTGAGGTGAAAGGTCCCGTCCGGGTTCCCCTCGGGGGTAGAATATGTGGATTCAGTCCGAACCCGCCCGTCTCTCAGCCAGGTGACGGCGATGTCCCGGGGGTAGAATCCCCACACGTGGCAGGGGAAGGAGCTCGCTGTAAAGATCATTCCCGATCGCTGGGGGACGGAGATCCTCGGAGCGGCTGGAAATAAGGGAGAGTTGGAATCTGATGCACCGAGAGTCAAACGGCCCCGGTCGGTCTGAGCTCCCTGGGATCCTGCAGGAGCGAAAGGCCCGTTGGCCTGGCTGGGCCAAGGACATGTTTGTGGGGCCCCCGACCGATCCTGCCCTGTAGGAGACCGGCAGGGAGCTGTTCCTGCCCCGTAGCTCCTTCTCTGCAGTGATCAGTCTGGGATCGACAGCTCCCCTCTGCTCCCCGCCTGCTGCTGGCTCTGCCCCACAAACGCCAGGGAGCTGCTGGATACTCCAGGTCTCTCGCCCCCGACAGCAGCTGGCTGCCCAGCAGCAGCACCCCAGAGCCCAGCAGGACGTGGGGCGGGATGGGCAATTCTGCTGTAGAAAAGTCCTGGGGCTCCCGCCAGGAAGCGGCTGCCGGGAGACAGCAGGGTGGGAACCAAGTTTCAGTGAAGGTCTCAGGAGCTGCCGTCCCGGAGCATGGATCTGAGCTGAGCTTTGGGGAACTCTGGCCAGGCCTATGTCAGGTTATTCGCTAGTTAATCAGCTCTGATCGTTTGTGCCTCTGTGCCGAAGTGGGAATTTTCTGTACTATATTTATGAGTCCAGTGCGAGCCTCAGTTTCCCTGGGTACTTTGTACTGTTACCCAGTGGGCACAGCTGGGTAAAAAGCTGCTCCAGGGACAAAGCAGGAGACCTGAGGTGTTTGTGTCACATAACTGACTGGGGGGTGGGGGGGGAATGAATGGGTCATTACGCGACTGGCTGAAACCGGTGGGTCCACAAAGACAAAGGGAGCCCTGAGGACTGAACAGCTGACGCCTGCCCCCGGGCAATTCCAGCAGGCAGAGCGGGTGAACCCAGCAGGGCTCTGCGGGAGGACAATGGACCCAGGGGACAGGAGGCGGGGATAAGAACTGGCCTTTGGAGACGCAGCAGCTCTGCCCTGGCCTGGGACAGACAGACCAAGGGACAGGAACAGCAAGCGGAAACCCAGGTGACACCAGCCTCCACAGGGGGTGTAACCCCACAGGGCCGCGGAGATTCGCTGGGCTCCGTGGCTCACAGGACGGTTTGGTTACAAGTCTGCGGGGCTGTCAGATATTTTCTGAGGGCAAGTCTACACTATACAATTAACGTGACCTAAATTACATCCACGTACAGCTAGCACCGTCATCACATTGCTTTTGCAGATGCGTGCTACGCTCCTGGTGTCAGCGGTGCGCGCCTCTGATGAAGTGGGAGTGTTCTTAATGTTTTGTCAGAATGCGGCGTGTGCCTCAGTTTCCCCTGCGTGTACTCAAGTATCTAGGTGGTGGGAGAAGGGTGTGTGATCGCTGCAGAGACCCCGAGCGGGCAGGTGTGACTGCGACTGGCAGCCTGGGCACAGAGAACGTCCGACACTCTGTATCCTGGCAACTGACGGCTGGGCCCATCCTCTGCAAGGAGCCAGCCGGAGGGGCTGGAGAGCAAAGAGAGCAGGTGACTGGTTTGCCCAGGAAAGAGACAAAGCCCGGAGGCAGGGCAGCTGGGCATGACGGAGGCTGGGCTGCTGGAAGGTGGTCAGTCTCCTGGTGTGGGACTCGGGGGTATGGGGGGAAGCCCACAGCCCTGGGCTCTGGATCCCCCCAAGACGGACTTTGCCGAATGCTCCTAATGTCCGTGCTAACAAGCTCTGTTCCATGCTGTGCTCCCGACAACCAATAACCCGCCTGTGTCACACGCTGGCTGGGGGTCGCGGCTGACTGCGGAGTTGGGCTGCAGGGCCCTTTGGGGGCATGTAGGCTTCCCCTGGACTCTCACAGGCTGCTCCCAGAGAGGAGGCTCCCCCAGAGTCCTGCCTGGCTTCGTAGGGAGCAGTTCCCGAGCATCGCCCGGGGACGCCGTGACACAAGGTGGTGGGAGAGGGAGTTTGTGGTTACAGAGGGCCAGCAAATGGCCTGGAGAATGGATACGCCAGCGGCTGGTGACCTGGTGACCAGCTTGGAGAATGGATACCCCAGCAACTGTTGACCTGAATTACTTTCCATAAACGTATCAGACACAGCATCCTGAAAAGCTGGGACCGGGATCGGGGTACCCTCTGCCACCCCTTCCTCTGTCCCTGAGAAGTCAGCGGTGTGACTGCTCCCCTCCAGGAGGTCGGACACACAGTCCCTTCTCAAACCCTGGGCCACAGGCTGATCAGATGCTGACTCACCCATTCAGTCCTGGGCATCCTCTCCCAAGTGACCAGTGAGGAGACATCCCTGTACCCCCACTATTCCTTCCCCAGTTCCCTCCTGGGGGGCCCCCTCTAAGACACATTTCTCTGTGCTCCCTACGAAGGGGTCTATCCCTTGTTCATCTGCAGAACTCTGCCAGCTAACAACTGGGAGAGTTTCCTTAATCCCTGGCCACACCTCTCCTGCCCCTGCGCCTGAGGGCATGTTGTCTTCTGCGGGAAAGGAGCTAGTCTCAGCCCCTCCCATACTTGGAAGCACCCTGCTTCCCTGTGTTACAGAGTCACAGGAATCCTCACCCACCTCCGTGGTTTCTGAGATCCCCTGCCCCTTCTCTGGGCTCTCCTCTGGCCACATTTCTCTCTGCTCCCTGGAGCCGGGTCTGTCTCTGGTTCAGCTGCGACCTGCTGGCAGCTAAGAGCCTGGACAGTTCTCTCCCTGGCAGGCATTACACCCCCTCCCTTCCCGATGTGGTGTTACCTCCAGCCGCAGGGCAGGAGCTGGTCTCAACCACCCTCCCACCTGGACGCATGTGGCTTCCCCCTGCTGCCGAAGGATCAAGGAGACTCTCTCCCATTCTCTCAGCAGTTCCTGAGACCTTCCCCTTTCCCTCGGGGGTCCCAGCATAACACTCCTCCTGCCGCAGGCAAATACTTTAACCTGAGCTACACGGAAAAAATCATTCCGAAGAAGCAGGTCGACTAGTCACCCACAGTCAAAACACTTTCCAAACCTTCCCAAACCACAGGATTTTAGCGAGTGGTATGAGGTATCTGCTTTCGCCCACCCTCTGCCATTTGGCCAGGCACCATACTGGGCTCTGGGACCACACTCTGCTTAACCAGAGAGGTCTGGGCCCCTGTATCCCTCTGCCCCAAGCATCCCCTGCCATTAATTCTGACAACCTCAATGTGCTCCAGGTCTGGCTCTGCAGAGGCTGATCTCACAAAACCGATACGATCAGTTCCAAGTGCCTGGGGGCTCTGGGGTGAGGGCAGCAGAGCTAACAGGGGGCTATTGGTTGCCTGCTTCCTCCCAGCACAGGGCGTTTATTCCTCAGGGGATCAGTGGAATTACACCCCGACAGCACCTTCTGGGCTCTTCTGCTCTTACAGGAGATTTGGGGTGAGGGTGAGAGGAATGGTTCTGGGGAGGTGAGAACCCAGCCTCCCAGCCCCTTGCTAGGGATAAAATGGGACCTTCCCTTCCCACCAGCTTTAGACCCCTCTGTCAGGGGTTTGTTTTCAAGAGATGCCTGGGTCTGTTCAAAGGCATCAGCAGGAGACGCCAGCTCATCCCCAGACGTTACATCGTTGTCCCAGAGACACTGCTTCACCTCAGCCTGGCACACGCCTAGGAAATGCTCTTGAGCAACAAGATCCAACATGCCCTCACAACTGGTAACACCTTTGCCCCTCACCCACTTTCCCATCAAATCCTTCTTTTTGTTTACATATTCCCCATTACTCACCTCAACATCCCCCCTCTTCAGATTCCTAAATGTAACTCTCTGCGTTTCAGGGGGAATCTGAAATCTTTGGAAAACAGTGTTTTAAAATTTACAATAGTTTACAGTATCCTCAATGGGCATTTCATTGAATAGAGTCAGAGCTTTACCGGTTAATTTTGCAATCAGGGTAGGAACTCCCTTGGCATCAGGGATTTCACGCACCTCACACAGCCTTTCAAAGGGGGTCAGAGATTCAGCAATATCCTTCTCCTCACTGTATGCAGGACATAAGTGCTCCCATTTGTGGATTTTTGGAGTGATGGGACTCGCTGGGGCTGGGGGGTTCTGGTTCTGCTTCTCTAGCAGCCCAGTTGGTGTTTTCGCTCTCGCTCTCTCTCTCTTTCTTCCTGCTCGCTTTCTCTTTCCTCCCGCTTCTCCTTTATCTCCAGTTCTTTCAGTTCCAATAGTCTCTGATGTTCTCTCTCCTTCTCTGCAACCTGCAGCCTAAAAAGCTCCAACTTCACAATCGCTTCACTGCTTTCAGTCATTTTCCTGCTTTTCTGTCCCTACTTCCCTTTCCTGGAATAAGCAAACAGAAAATAACAAACCAGAAGCCTCCTCCTGACTGTCCTTAGCCACCACACTTAAAGCCTCACTTCAAATCTTTGCACCAGTGTTTGAAGTGCAAATCTTGCTCAGTACAACAGGCTGTGTATTTCACCCTGCTCGCTGCACCACTGTGACGGGATCCCCGGGGCGCAGCCCGGGAACGTGGGACCGCTGTGCCCCCTGAACTCTCCCCAGCCTGGGCAGCCTCTCACAATGCCCTGCTAGTGACCAGCAGCAAACCCTCCAGGCGCTGTGATCACTCAGCAAAACGCATGTGGATCCCCACACCCGGCTAGACTGCGTGAATGCTCCCCAGAGCCACTCGTGACTCACGCAGAGAAAGGCACCACCCAAATCCCCCCAGCTCCCAGCACTGTACCTCAGGAATATGCCGTCTTGCACTGCTAAGATGAGCAATGCAGATTTATTAACCAGTTCACCACTTCAGAAATGGAAAGCGGATCTACACCAGCCTTTGCAAACCTGACCAATTTGCCACACGCTTCATACAAACTCCCTGGTGAAGATAAACAGTAAAACAAACATGTTGACTATAAAAGACAGATTTTAGGTGATGTTATGTGAAGGGCAAAAAGCCAGAGTTAGTTACCAAAGGAAATAACATATCAGCACGCAGTCTAAACTCTCAAACCGATTAGAGGGGGCAACATCTAGATTAAGCAGTTTTTCTCACCCCACTGGATATTGCGGTTCCTAGTACACAGATTTCACCCTTGAAATCTGGGCCAGTCCCCTCAGTTGGAGTCTTCAGAGTGTCCTTGTTGGTTGCAGCGTAGGTGGGGGAAGGAGGAAGGCCCAGCATGGGGCCCCTGTGTCTGTTTTATACCCTCAGTCCATGTGCTTGGGAAACACAAGTCCAGGCATGTCTGGGGGCATTGCTGAGTCTCCAGGCCGGGTTGAGCAATCCCCCTGGCGTGGCCTCATGCCGGCGAGTCACTGCATCCTAGCTCCCTGGCTGGACAATGGCTGTTGGTGGTTGTTTGACACCCGCCCGGGCGCTGATGACTTTCCTTGCTGTTGCCTCAGGGGGAGCTAATATCTGGCTGATTCCCCAATTTACAGCATGTTTCAGTGACAACCGTACCACACAACCTCAGAACTGCATTAATGACACACATCTATGGGTAGAGAAATGACTTTCAGCAGGTCATAACCTTTCCCCTGACACCTCACCAGGCCTGCCTTCTATGTAGGATCACAATTATATACAGATGAGGAGTATGGGGGTTACAGGATGCTCCCCCAAGGTACAAAGTGTCACAATACCCATGTCCCAACAACAGTGATTCGTTATTTTGTCAGGCAGAATTAGAGCCTTGTTCTCTCCCCAGGCGAGGGGCTGCGGAGTGTGGGGGAGGGCAGGAGCTGGGGGTCAGAGGGTGCCGGCTGCCCTGGCGTTTCTGTTATAAAGCCACAGACCTGAGCCCTCCTCCGGCCTCCTGCCGCCCACCACTACTGTACTGGGCCCCTTCAGCCCTGGGGGCTCCAGCATCCCACCCCCCATCCCCAATGTACCATCCTGGGTCTCTGCTGGGGTCCCCTGTCAGACTCAATGGAGTGCACCCTTCAGCCCATAACACGCAGCTGGGAGCCCAGCACCCCCTCACCTGTGACAGCCAGGGCGAACCCCTCCCGCAGGGGCTGAGCCAGAGCCGCGTGGGTGACGCGGCAGGAGAAGAGGCTGCCAGAGTCGCTCGCGGTGGGGGTGAAGGTGTAGGTCAGGGTGAGGTTGAAGGTCCCGTCCGGGTTTCTCTGGGGGGCAGAGTGAGTGGTGTCGGTCAGAACCCGCCCGTCTCTCAGCCACGTGACGGTGACGTCCGCGGGGTAGAATCCCCACACGTGGCAGGGGAAGGCGCTCGCTGCGTTTAACACCCCTGCTTTCCGGGGGATGGAGAGTCTGGGAGCAGCTGGAACGAGAGAGACAGTCATTGAGCTGTGTCTGGGCAAATAAGTGATATTTTGGGTTACCCCCATGCGCCAATCTGAGTGTAAGATACACAGATATACCCCATTCAGTACTGTGGGGCACGAAACACCCGGGGTCACCGGGGAGGTTTTACCCCAGTGGGATGTAGGAAGGCGCTTCAGACATGGTGATTGAGGGTCCATAGTTCAGAAGGTGTCAGTGCCAGGCAGGTCAGGAGGGGGCTGGGGTACAATTTCCCGGGCTCACGTCTATTCGGAGCAGGAAGAGAGCGGCCAGCCGAACCCGGCACTCAGCTGTCTGGGTGCACTTTGGGCAGCTGGATTCCCCCTAGAGGAATTACCTCCGGAGGCAGGATTCATAGATTTTGTGGCCAGAAGGGACCATTATGATCCTCTCGTCTGACCTGCCGCACGCCCAGAGCCGAGAGCCCCCCCTGCAGCTCCGCAGCTGCTCTGTAGTGTGGACACTGCCTATGGTGACAGGAGGGGTTCTCCCATCGCTGTAGTTAACCCACCTCCCCTAGAGGCGGTCGCTACATGGACAGAAGAATTTGTCCATCGACCTAGCGCTGTCTGCACCGGGCATTATTTCTCACACCCCGAGTGACACAGCTGGGTCAGTCTAACGTTTCAGTGTAGCCCAGGCCTTAGTTCCTTTCGTCTGGGGGGTTTTATCCCCCTCCGGCCATGTGCTCTGAGCTGCAAACTCCGCTGATGGGAGGAGTCCACTCGCATGACCCATCTTCCTGGGGCGGGGAGCAGAACCACAGGAAGAGTGGTTCGTCCTTTTGTGGACGGTTTCTCAATCCAGGTGTAAGGAGTTTCCAGCTGCGAGATCCAGCCCTGCCCTGTCTGGTATCGGTGGGTCTCCTCTTTCGGGAGGGCCATGACAATGTCTGTGTAAAAGCAGCTCTTCCCACTAACGTCCCTCTCCGGCGATTCCTGCGGCCACAGAGGCTCACGCTGGACCCGCTCCAGCGTCACATCACAAACGGGACACAGCGCTTCCACGTGAGATTAATGCAGGCGGCAACTCACAAGCATGGGACAGAGCCCAGACACCAAACACTTCCTGAGATTTCTAAGACCGATCGGTGACGGAAAGCACCCCGGTATTCACACCCCAGACCCACCGCAATAATCTTTGTCCAGGATATGCCTGGGCGGGGGTCATATGGAAACTAAGAACTCACTGGTCAATAGTATCCTGGTGAACTGTGTGTAGCAACATTACATGCAAAGTTCTGGATTCCCCAAATAAGGCTGGTTGCCACGTTCCAGCCACGCAGCCCCGAAGAGACAGGACTGGACAGGCAGGTCTTTAACAAAGGAACGTGTGTTTACCTCCATTTACATATAAGGTCTAAACAGGGTCCTCGGATGGAGAGAGTGGGGAAGACGGGAGAAAAGGGAAAACCTGCAAACAGAGGTGAGAAGAAACAACATGCAGCCCCCTCCCCACCCGACACGTCACCTTCTTTACTGAACGTTAACCAGGGGTGACCCTCAGGGAAGTGCCTCTCAAAGGGTGACTGAACTATGCACGTGAGGGGCACAAACACCCCAAGCTCGCTCCCTACCCAGCTCTCTCTGTCTGACCTAAGCAGACAAAAGAAACAGCCTCTGGACGCTGGGAGCAGATCCTGGCCTGGGAATTTGGGCAGCAGTGTTACGGGGAACCCGTGGGAAGAACCTCACCTTGAACCAAGTCTAGTTTGTTACATTCAGAAAACGTTTTATCTTTATATCTCCTGTCGCCATTTCTGACTTTAGCACCTCAGACTTGTACTCACTTAAAATCTCTCTCGTTGTCGTGAAATAATCTTGGTTACTCTTTATTTAAAACGAATCCAGTGTTGGGAATGGCTGGGGTAACGCCCTGTACGGCAGCAGACTGTTGGAGCTCGGTCCCTGTCGAGGGGCGACGGACCTAAGCTGCCGGGGCTGCCCAGGAGAGGGCTGGACAGTGCAGAACACAGACTCCTGGGGGATCATCGGGGACGGAGAGCGTGTTGTAAGTAAGTGACCACGTCTGGAGGCAGCAGAGTGTGGCTGGGGTTTGCTGACAGGCTGCGGGGTCAGAGCTGCTGGCCCAGGGCTGTGGCTACACACAGACGCTCAGGGTGGGACCTGCAGGCTGTGGGTCTGGTTCTCAGGAGCCCGGGGTGGGAGCTGCAGCAGGAAGCGCTGGGAGGCACCCCAGGGTGCAGGGCAGGTGGTGACCCAGCTGCTGACCGGTCTGGACTCACTGTCCTGGCGATATCACCCCACAGGTGAGCCAGGCCGATTCCAGCGTGGTCTCTGCCAGCGTTCAGCTGAGACACGGGGACCTGGCACGAGCTGGCCCCTGGTCTGCCAGCGTCACAGTCACGCCGGCCGGTGGGGAGCCGGCTGTGTCTGAAATCCACCCCTGCCTCGCTCTGCCCGGGCCAGGGTTCACACCCGCGCCTGCCCGTCTACACACACCCTGTCGCGGGTTTAGCTTTCGCTGTTTCACCCTCCCTTAAACCTGACGCTTCTCAGCGTGCCCTGCACGGCTGTCTGCCGGTCACTGCCTGCACGGGGGGGCCGGTGTGGGGTTACTGAACTCGGTTTCAATTCACACCTTTCGTTAAACCAGAGCAACCCTGTGTAGACGAGTCCTCACCCCACCCGCTCCTCCCACCTGCGGGACTGTGGGACCAACGCGGGAACAGCCAGTCCCGAGTTCCCCGCTGGGGAACGACCGAGCTCTTCTCCTGTCCTTACCGAGCACACGGAGGGTCGTCTCTCCCTGCAGCTGCTCCGCACCGTAACCAACCACACATTGATACGGCCCCTCATCCGACACCGTCACCCTGGAGAGCGACAGGGATGCGTCCCCTGTCTCCAACTCCTGCTCCGACACGCTCGCTCTGGGCTGGGATTGTCCCCTGCCCTGGTCGTACTGCGCGATCCTCTCCTCAGACAGAAACCACTGAACCCGCAGGGAGCGCAGATCGACTGGCCCCCCGACGTGGAACCGACATTTCAGCAGCGCCCCAGAGCCCAGCGGGGCCCGGGAGGAGGGATCTGTGACTATCCGCAGCCGGGAACCTGCACAGGGAAAGAGAAAATCACGCTCTGGGGCTCTGGGCAGGGCTGGGCCGTGCCGGGGGGAGGTCGCTGCCTGGGGATGGACGAGCCAGTGGGGGGATCTGGTCCCGCAGGGAAGAGGGGGTGGTGGGGTACCTGGGGCAGGTGCTGGCTGTTCTCTGGCTCCCCTGGGTGTGTCAGTGACTAGACACCTGCCCCCCCATTCTCCTTCCCAACCCGTCCCACACGGGCTCCCTCAGAGCCAGGACAAGGCATCAAAGGGAGGTTTTGCAAATAGCTCTGGGCTTCTCCTTGCATTCGCTCCGGCCCTGTCCACGCCCCTCGAGCGATCTCCGTGGCCCTGTCTGCACGAGCCTGGCTCACCCCACTGGGGGCACAGAGCTGGGGCAGAGCTGGGGCAGAGCCGGGTTAGACGATACAGCATAGTAAACACCTGCCCCCCCCCCCCCGGCTACACGCGGGCTCCCTGCTGGGCTACGGCACAGAGGAGACCCAGCAGAAGGGCTCTAACCCCCCTGCTTCCTTCTGGGCCTGAGCCAGCCCCAAACGGAGCCGTCATGGGGCCGGGGGGGGGGGGGGTGGATTTCCTCTAGGGGCAGGTCAGTCCATGGATGTTCCTGCCCCAATATCGGGGGCCAGCTGCTGTGGGAGGCAGGACCCCAGAGGAGAGGGGCGCTGGGATGCTCCGGCCTGGCTGTTCCCAAGCTCCTGTCCCCGGGGCAAGGTGAGGAGGTGACCGGCTGGGTCACCGCTGAGAGGTTGTGCCCGGAGAGACACCAAGATATTGGGGGGCAGCAGGTCCCCAGTGCCCTGTGTGAGATCGCAGTGTACCCGTCCCTTGGCTCAGACCCCGACACCCCTCTCCTGCCCCTGGGATCCCCCGCGGCTCCCCCGTTCCCTCCCCCGGCTCCTGTCACACCCTGGGGCATTCACACGGGCTCCGGGCAGACTCGGCGGCTGAGGCCGGGCAGAGCTGGGCAGTGACTGACCCACCTGCACCCAGGGCCCGTCCCCAGGACTTTACTCTGTCGGGGAGCCCTGGGGCCCAACCCTGCCCTGCCCTCCCGCATGGACACCAGGGGGTCTGGACTTACCGGCCACCCCGAGGAAGAGGAGGGGGAGGAGGAGACCCCCCAGCCCCATGGTCCCTGCCCTCCGTCCCCCAGCTTCCCTGTCTCCTTCTCCGGGGCTGGCAGGGCTCCCAGCGAATTCCCCTTCACTTTCGCTGAAACTGAAACACCAGGCAGCGAATTCCCTTTCACTTTCTGTGGGTCGCAGGGCGGGGCTGGAACCCCGGGCAAAGGGCGGAGATAAGAGTTTACAGTTACTGATCCCGTCACACCCAGACACCCACCGAGCCGGATCAGCCGGGGAAGGGCCCAGGCCCCCCAACCCATAGCCCCCTCCCCGCCGGGCTGGGGGTGAATCCCCTGGGGTCGGAGGGGGCTGGGTCCCCCCAGGAATGGTGATGGGGCTCAGCCCCCGTCCCGTCCTGTGCTGGCTGGGGGTCACCCCAGAACAGCCCCCTGCGCCCCTCCCAGCACCCAGAGGGGAGGCACCTCTGTGCTGGGCCCTGGGGAGCACGTGGGGGGTTTAACCCCATCTGGGGTTGCCAATTTGCTAATCCCTGAAAACTGAACAGCCCGGCCCCGCCCCTTCTCCGAGGGCCCGCCCCTTCCCCCAAGGCCCCGCCCCCACCCCACCTGTCCCCCCCGTCCATTGCTTGCTCTGCACCCCCACCCCCAGGACTCACCTGCCTGGCTGGGAGGAGCTGATCCAGAGGCTGCCGAATCGGGGCACAAGGGGGCATGGCAGGGATCAGTCCCTGGAAGAGGGGCTGGGGAAATCAGGACAGAGCCCGGGGGGAGGGTGTCCCTGGAGTAAGGGGCAGGGGAAAATGGGGGCACAGCAGGGCAGAGAGGGTCAGTCCCTGGCAAAGGGACCCTGGTGGCTCCGGTCAGCACCGGGTCGTTAAAAGTCCAGTGCTGTGGGTCTAAGGCAGGCTAGTGTCTACCTGTCCTGGCGCTGCGCCCCAGAAGCGGCCAGCAGGTCCGGCTCCTAGGCAGGGGGGCCACGGGGCTCCACGCACCACCCCCGCCCTGAGCACTAGCTCTGCTCTCCCATGGGCTGGAAACTGTCCAATAGGGGCTGGGGGGGGCGGTGCCTACAGGCGAGAGCAGCGTGCGAAGCCTCCTGCCCCCACCCCTCCCGGGAGCTGCCCTAGCGTCCCTGCTGCGCCTCTGACCGGGAGCTGACCAAGGGAAGCCCGAGCCGCAACCCCCTGCCCCAGCCCTGAGCCCCCCAAACCCAGAGCCCCCTCCTGCACCCCTAAGTCCTCATCCCTGGCCCCACCCCAGAGCCTGCACCCCTAGCCCAGAGTCCGTACTCCCTCCCACACCCCACCCCCCTGCCCTAGCCCTGAGCTCCCCCAAACTTGGAGCCCCCTCCTGCACCCCAAACCTCTCATCTCCAGCCCCACCCCAGAGCCTGCACCCCCAGCCAGAGCCCTCACCCCCTCCCGTACCCCAACCCATGGACCAGCCCAGTGAAAGTGAGTGAGGGTGGGGGAGAGCGAGCCACTGAGTGAGGGGGAATGTAGTGAGTGGGGGCGGGGCCTCTGGGAAGGGGCGGGGCAGGGGTGTGGCCTCAGAGAAGGGGTGGAGCTAGGGTGATCAGTTTTGTGCAATTCGAAAGTTGGCAACCCTACCCTGGAGCGAGGGGCCGGTGGGGAAATCGGGGCACAGCAGGGTGGGGGGGTTGGTCCCTGGAGGAGGGGCTGGGGAAATCGAGGCGCAGGGGCAGAGAGGTTGGCCCCCTGACGGGGCCGGTCCCTATGTTGGAGCCCGGCCCGGGAGCCAGGCAGTGCTCGCCCTCGGGCCGGGGTCAGGAGCAGCAGCCGCGAAGCGGAGCCGCTCTTCCCGGTCCCCACGGCAGAGGCCGGCCACTGCAGGCAGCTGGTCCCTGATCTCCCCGTCGCTCTCCAGCCCGGGGCTGGGGTGTCACAGCGGCTGGAGCTCAGGCCCCTGCCCGGCCTCGGCCCACTCGTCTCCCCGCCCGTGCAACGCCCAGCTGCCCCTGTGAGCTCCTGCGCCCCCCGCACGCAGCTCTCCGGGTCCCCAGCCCGTGTGCGCCACTCAGCGCCTTCGGCCCAGCCCTGCTCCCGCCCGCGGGGCTGGGAGCTTCTCACGCCAGGGCCAGAGCCTGGTTCGCTCTGTTTCCTTCTCCCCCAGCTCAAAGGGCTGCAGGGATCCTGCCCAGACTCTACACCAGCCCCCCGGGGGCCAAACCTCCCGAGACCTTGAACCAAGGCTGGTGCAGCCGTGAACACGGCGTGGGCCGCAGAGGGGCCCAAAGACAGGACCCTGTGCTGGTCGCTGCCCACTGTGACCTGGGGGGACCACGGGCGCCGACTTTCCATTGTGCCAAGGGGTGCTCGGCCCCCGGCTCTGCCCCAGGCCCTGCCCCCGTGTGACGAAGTGGGACTGTTCTTAATGTTTCCTCCGAATATTGTGGGGGTGCCTCAGTTTCCCCTATGCAGTTCTTAAGTCTCTAGGGGGTGGGGTAAGGGTGTATGATCATTGCAGAGCCCTAGAGGGCAGGTGTGGGCAGGGGTCTGGACACAGAGAATGGCCGACACCCTGTTTCCTGGCCCCTGATGGCCTGGGCCCTTCCCCCCTGCAAGGTGAGAGCTAAAGGGATGGAGAACAAAGGAATCAGGTGACCTCCTGGCCGAGGACAGGGACAAAGCCCAGAGGAGCGGGGGCTGGAGGGAGTTTCAGTTTGGGGCTGGCTGGGGACAAGGAGTGAAGGGCAGACGGGGTTGTCTGGCTCACTGCCCCCCCCTCCCCAAAATGGACCCGGCTGAGGGGTCCTGTTCTCTGCACCTACAAGCTCTGTGTTCGACCATGTTCCTGTCGTCTAATAAACCTTCTGTTTTACTGGCTGGCTGAGAGTCCCGTCTGACTGCGGAGTTGGGGGGCAGGACCCTCTGGCCCCCCCAGGACCCCGCCTGGGCGGACTCGCTGTGGGAAGCGCCCGGAGGGGCAGAGGAGGCTGAATGCTCCGAGGTCAGACCCAGGAAGGTGGAAGCCGGGTGAGCTGTGTGTCCTGCAGACAGGCTGCTCCTAGAGAGGAGACTTCCCCAGAGTCCTGCCCGGCTTCATGGGGAGCAGTTCCCGAGCATCGCCCGGGGACGCCGTGACACCCCGCCCCGCCCCTTTCTCCAAGGCCCCCCCCGTTCCGCCCCTTCCCCCGAGCCTGCCATGTCCTCGCGCCTCCCCCCTCGCCCCCCAGCCGCCTGCGCACCACAAAACAGCCGCTCACGCCGGGCAGGAGGTGCGGGAAGGGAGGGGGAGGCGCTGATTGGCGGGCCCCACAGGCGGGCAGGAGCCATGGGGGGGGCGGGAACTGATGCGGGGGATGCTGGTGCGTGCTTGGCTGCCCTGCCTGGGAACCGAGGGTTAATCCAGGCCCCACAGCCCCTGCCCAGGCCGGCTGGAGGAGTTTGACTCTGGGGGCCCGTCACTGCTGAGAGCCCCCAGCGGGGGAGGGACACGCTCAGGGCCAGAGACGCTGCGGGACAGAAACGACAAACCAGCGTCACCGGCTGCCAGCAATCCCTCCTCCTGCCCCAGGCTGGGCCCCCGCAGTGTTACCCCCCCAGCTCCACAGCACCAATGCCCCAGGAACAGAACAAAGGTTCCCTCGACCCCAAAGGACCACGCCCCAGACCCCGGTCAATAGACAAGTCAGATCCTACCCACCAATCACGCTGTCGCCAATCCCCTAGAATCTAAACTCTAAAGGTTTATTCATAAAGAGAAAGAAATAGAGACAAGAGCTGGAACGGGTTCAATGGAATCAATTCCATCCAGTGACGGCCAAGTTCTCGGCTCAGGCTTGCAAACGGCAGGTTCAAATCCCGTCTCTGGAGAACATCCCCAGCTGGGACGGGTCCTTCAGTCCTTGGTTCAGAGCTTCAGTTTGTAGCAAAGTCCCTCCAGCGGCCAGACGCAGGACTGAAGACCAGATGGAGGAGCGGCAGCTGCCTTTTATAGTCTCTTGCCATGTGGTCTCTGCTTTCTTTGTCCCAAGGACAAGCTGCCCATCCCGTGGCCTGGGAACACCTCAGAGCTCTGTCCCTAGGCAGGGCCCTGCGCACCTGGCCGAGTCCCCAGGCGTCTCTGCCTTCTCTCAGTGGGTCAGTTGTGTCGCTGATGGTCCTTAATGGGCCACCCAGCAGGCTAGGCAGAGCTGACACCAACTTGGCTGGGGTGTCCCCCAGAAACATAGCACAGGTTTGAAATTCAGACATACAGACAGATCTATAACTCATCATAAAAAGGTGATACAAACATATAAACAAGATGATCATATCTGGCAAATTATAACATTTTTGCAGATATCTTACATGGCCTATCTGGCTGATCACTTCCTGGGCGTTACCCCCGGAGCCAACATTTGAAACGGGTACAGAGCTAATACCTATAACTTTAAATACGAAAACGATACCTGCAGCCAGACAGCAGAACTGGGTGGGAGGTACCGGCATGGGGCCCCCTTGAGTCCCGCACCCCAGGCTGGCGCTCAGCCGCCCACGCCTTAGACCAGCCCTGGGGCCAGGCTAGATGGTCACAGCGTCCCTCTGGCCCTGGGGTCTCAGGATCTGCTCCCCGGGCAAGGGCTGCACGGCCCCTTCCCCCAGCCCCCTCCCCCCGCCCCCCGCTCACCTTCTCCACGTCGCCCAGCCCCTCGGTGTCCCGCAGCACCAGGGCGTGGCCGGCCCGGCAGAGGTGGGGCAGGCACCACATCCAGATGCCCTTGGTGTGCGACCGGATGGTGGCGCCCAGCGAGAACCCTGGGGAGAGAGGAGACGAGAGAGAGACCCAGCGCCCGGGCGCAGCTGCCCCCTCGTTCCCGGCCCCAGCCTGGGGCCAACGGGAAGGGGGACTGGGAAACCTCTCACCTCTCTGCTTCCTGGCCAAGGAGTTCATGAGATAAGACTTGCCAGTGCGGTACAGCCCCACGATGGCCACCACCACCACGGGCTGGGCCACGCCACGCAGGATCTCCACCGCCGCGGGGTTCACCTCCAGCTCCCCCTCGGCGCCGTTTGCCGCCAGGACCATGGGCTCCTCCATGGCCACAGGCTAAAGAGAGGGAGCGGCAGAGAGCCCTGCAGGAAGAGCGGGTGTGTGTGTGAACAGCTGGTGTCCAAAGCGCTCCGCCCCAGAGGCGCACGCAAAGGGAGCGTTTATCCCACATCCCCCCAGCAATGAATGACTCCAACCTCAGGCGCTCCACCCAGGCCGACCCATAGCTGGAACGATCAGCAAAACAGGTAATCACGTTGTCATTGGGTTTCAGCGTTAGCAGACGGTCACTAGAAACAGGGCAGTTCGTGCCACTCGCAGGGCTTTCGGCTCAGGCTCTCTGCACATTCAGGCAGAAAACCCTGCCCGGAAGAGGTCACATTTGGAACTTTTCTTTGCAGCCACAAGGGCTTGTGGGGCAGGGCTGGATTCTCACTGGTTCTAGGACCCCTTTTACAGAGCTTGGGAAGTACAAAGAGGCCCACGTTATATTTTCACCCACTTCCAGGCCAAACGGGGCCCCAGTATCAGTGAGAATCTGGCCCTGGGCCTCTACAAAACCTTCCCAATGTGACCTGAATACACCTGGTTTGCTGCCTGTGTCTGCAGAGAGCCTGACCCCAGTGTGAGTTGTGTCTTTCATAGCAATATAATGTTACCCCTGGAACCTAACGATGGCCATGTTAACTGTGTCACTGCTGATCATTTCAGCAGGAGCACCCAGCCCTGGTGCTTCTTCCATGCCATTGTGGGGCACAAGGCAGATGTCAGAGCCTGGTGAGAGAGGCCAGAGCGACCCCGGAGCACTTGAAGGGAGCAGGCTAAACAGCACATTGCCAGCCGGTGACAGCAAGATGACACCACCCCAGCTGGGCCCTAACCAGGTCGGGATTTCACACAGCAGGGGCTTGGGTCCGTGCTCATTCCTGACGCCCCCGGCCGGTGCCAGCCAATCCTGCTGCTTAAACTGTCCTCCAGCATTTGCGCTGCCAGGACCTCCCTGGGTAACTCACTAATGAGCGGGTGAGAGCTCTATGCCCTGACAGGCCCCATACACGGCTCGGGGGGTGGGGGAGCGGGGTCTAGTGGGTTAGAGTGGGGAGGGGCTGGGAGCCAGGACTCCTGGGTTCTTTCCCCAGGGCACAGCAAGGCAGATATGTCCCCCCAGGCCAGCCCCCCAGCTCCCCCAGCGGTCGCTCAGCGTTGAAGCCGGGTGAACTCAGGTCCGTCAGCGTCTTCCTGCCTGGTCACCAGCCCCAGCCAGTCTGGAAAGTGAGAGAAAAAGTCCCAGGCAAAGACACCCAGAGCCCAGCTCAGCCGCTTGCTGGCATGACACCTCTGCTCCTCCTCCAGCGGGGGACTGGGGACAGGACTCCTGGGTTCCTGCCTCTGGAGGGGAGTGGGGTCTGGTGGTTAGAGCAAGGGGGGCTGGGAGCCAGGACTCCTGGGTTCTCTCCCTGGCTCTGGAGGGGAGTGGGGTCTGGTGGTTAGAGCAGGGGGTAGTAAGCCCCCAGCTCCCTGCAGCACAGGACGCCTGGGGCCAGCCCTGACAGCTGCTGACCCACATACCAGGGCGGGGGAACGAGCTGGGGCTGGCAGCTCAAAATCCCCTGAACGCCAGTCAGATGGAAACCGAAAGCAGCCGGAGCCTTTCCTAGCACGGGGCTGATTCCGGGAAACCTGGGGGGGGGGGGTGAGTCTCTCCGAGCTGGTGGCCCCGGCTGAGCGTCTCTGTCCAGGGTTTGTTTAATCCCAGAGCTTCCAGGCATGGAGGCAGCTGCTGACAGTACAGGGGCCATGACACACAGCACAGCGGTCCTGAGTGCACCCAGCAGAAGGGCTCGTTGCAAAGCCTCTCGCTGCCCCCCTTCTTAGACAGCAGAGATGAGCCCCAGTGCGCTGGGAGTGGGGGGCTGTGTCCAAGCTCAGATGCAGCCTTTGCCTTGGCCCCCCTTGCCTCAGTTTCCCTCTCCCCCTGCCCAGCCAAACTGCAAATCTTCCCTCCTCAAATAATGAAATTCCTGATGAAACAAGAACCCTCCGTCCTTGGCCTCCTGGGATCCCAGCAACCCCCACTGACACCCCCCACCCTGCTTCCTGCAGCAGGGTGCCCCCTGCTAAGCCCCTGCCCCACTCCCTGCAGCACAGCGCCCCCCACTGACACCCCTCCCCGCTCCCTGCCTCCCCCTGCTGACCCCCCACCCCCCTCCCTGCAGAGTCCGTGAGATGCGGGGAGGGGGCCGTGCTCCCACCCCCTCAGGAGATGCTGCCCTGCCACTCAGAGACCCAGAGCAGCCGTCAGGGCCCACAATATCCCCCTGTCACGGAGTGTGGGGGAGTCCAGGCCCTGCACCCCTCTTCCTGGGATTCACTGAGACTCTCAGCCAGCCAGTAAAACAGAAGGTTTATTGGACAACAGGAACACAGTCCAAAACAGAGCTTGTGGGGACACCCAGGACCCCTCAGTCAAGTCCTTCTGGGGGGGCAGGGAGCTCAGACCCCAACCCTGGGGTTCCCGGTGTTCCTCCACCCAGCCCCAAACTGAAACTAAACCCACCCAGCAGGTTCCCTGCTGCAGCCTCTGTCCACATTCCTGGGCAGAGGTGTCACCTCCCCCTCCCCCTCCTGGCTCAGGTGACAGGCTCTCAGGTCTCCCGTCCCCAGGGCACATTCCCAGGTCAACACTCCCCCCTCCCTGCTGCGTCACATCGTCACATCCTGTCTCTCACCCTGGGCCCCCTCAGGGAGTCCCCTCGCTCTGGGGCCTCCCGGGGCCTCCACTCCCAGAGGGAATAATGCCCCTTGTTCTCTAGACCGGAGCGACTCTCCGCCCGTGTAAAACAGGAGGGTTATTGAGCGTCTGAACCCAGCCCAGGAAACTCTCCGGGCCTCAGGCCTGGCCTCCCTCAGCCCAGCACATCCCAGTCTCCCCTGCATCCAGGGGGGCTCTGCCTGCTCCCTCTCTCCAGCCCTGAGCCCCCCCACCCCCCGCGCTTCCCAGCTGGGCATCTGATATCACCAGTCCCGAGCCCCCCCGTCACAGTCCCCCTCATAACCCTCCCTGGATGCTATGTCAGGGCAACAGATGGGCGCCCCTGTCCCCCTCAGAAGAGAGTCTCCAACCACGACTACCCTACGTTTCCTCCTGGGAGTTGTGACTGTGATCCTTCCAACCGTGGAGGTATATGGCTTCTCCTCCTCCTCTGAGGGTGATTCCTCATCACTCGTTGCCAGGGCAGCTGTCACGGGGTCCCCGGGCGATGCTCTGGAACTGCTCCCCATGAAGCCAGGCAGGACTCTGGGGAAGTCTCCTTTCTCTGAGCAGCCTGTCTGCAGGACACACAGCTCACCCGGCTCCACCTTCCTGGGTCTGACCTCGGAGCCTTCAGCCTCCTCTGCCCCTCCGTGCGCTTCCCACCGCGAGTCTGCCAAGGCGGGGTCCTGGGGAAGCCAGAGGGTCCTGCCCCCCAACTCCGCAGTCAGACGGGACTCTCAGCCAGCCAGGAAAACAGAGGTTTATTAGACGACAGGAACATGGTCTAACACAGAGCTTGTAAGTGCAGAGAACAGGACCCCTCAGCTGGGTCCATTTTGGGGGCAGTGAGCCAGACAACCACGTCTGCCCTTCACTCTATGTCTCAGCCAGCCCCAAACTGACTCCCCCTCCAGTCCCTCCTCCCCTGGGCTTTGTCCCTTTCCCGGGCCAGGAGGTCACCGGATTCCTTTGTTCTCCAGCCCTTTAGCTCTCACCTTGCAGGGGGGAAGGGCCCAGGCCATCAGTGGCCAGGAAACAGGGTGTCAGCCATTCTCTGTGTCCAGACCCCTGCACACACCTGCCCTCTAGGGCTCTGCAATGATCATACACCCTTACCCCACCCCCTAGAGACTTAAGAACTGCCATGGGGAAACTGAGGCACCCCCACACTATTCAGAGGAAACATTAAGAACAGTCTCACTTCGTCACATCTCTCCCCCCTTCGAGATCGAACTGAGCAGGGTCACTTTAGCCAGTGACCTGGGGAAGTTCGAAGCCACCAACGTTCCCATGGATGCCCCAGCATCTCTCCCATTCCTAGGTGGGAGTTACACCAGGCCCTTCCAGTTTCACACCCTCCCTTAGGTCAGGGGTGGTCGATAGCACTTGCAGGCCACATGTGGGAAGGTTTATGCGGCCCGTGCCCTTTGGCCACCTCAAAACCCCAGGGGTCAAACTGGGATCGGGTCTTCTCCCCAACAAGCTGGCCAAACACAGCCACTTGGTTACAGGACCGTTTAACTTTCTTAACAGCTTTCACTCCATCTGAGACCTTCTCAAAGCTCTCCACACTGGGTCTTTCAACAGGACAGTCAGTGGATCCATTCACAACAGAAAATTTCTGGATGTTAGGAACGGAGACTTACTTGATTAAATCACCTTCACACCCTTCAGTGGCAGTAAACTGCTTGCAAAGACTCCATGAGGATTCCTTTCCCTAGGGCCTTTCTATGCAACAATTCACCCCTCACAGAAATTCTGCTCTTACCCTCTTCACCTAGGGCTTGCTCTAGAGGAACACTTTCCTGAGCAACAACAGACTCTTTCTGGGTCTCACTTACATCCAGAATCACCTCTGGCCCATCCGGCGGATTCCTACACAATCCCCTTTCAGCCAAACTGACAGACTTCCTAGAGAAAAGGTCAGAAGCATTCTCCTTCCCTTTGCCACACACAAGTTCAGAAATCTTTTCCTTCTTGCGACAGGTTTCCAGACCCTCAGTAGGTAACACAATCACATCACCTTCATGCTCTCCTTGTGCCCTGGCTAGGATCTCACCCTGATCAGACAGAGTTGTGACACCCTTTCCCAGCCACACACTAGCAACGGGCAAAATACAAGCACCAGAATTGTCTGGTCTCTGGGATTTTACATAGACACTAACTGGATGAGACCTAGTTACAGCGCCATTCTCCCGAGCAGACACAAACTTAGGACCCTTCCTTTCCTGGGCTTTAGCTGAATCCAGAACCAGCTCTGAGACAACTGCACGACCCTCAACCAGCACAGGCTGAAAGGCCCCTTCTGTCTGCTCCACAGACAAAGAAGAGCCGGACACACTTTCTCTTTTCCCAGACACACAGCTTGGGATCTCTTTCCCCTTGTCCCAGCACACAAGGCTGGTCACAGACAACTGCTTGGAGACCGGGGCAGCTCCCTCCATAGGCAAGTCAATACCCCTGACAGACACAGGCACGTTTCCTTCACTGTCACACTTCTCCACCCAGCTAACAGGTAAGGTCCAGGGACACTCATCTTCCACTCTCCTCGCCTTCCCACCCTGCTGACTGGACACAGCCATCAGCTCACAAGGCTGCCTAGGCTCATCCAGACTTTCCTTACCAAGCACCTTGCCACTCCCCACAGATCCCCTGCCCTGCCTGTGTCTCCCCCAACTCAGCTGGGGTCTCAGCTCCCACTGTGCTCAGCGCTGCCCTTGCTGTCCCAGTCGGGGTAGGCAGCGAGCTCCCTGCTTTCCTCACTGCATCAGAGCCAGCCTGAGCCCCCTGAGTCCCCCTCTCTGGTGTGCAAGGGGGCGGGGAGCATCTCTCAGTCCCACCCAGCCCAGGGGTCTGGTCACAGGCAGACAGGTAGCCTGAGCCTAGCAGCTCCTCCCCGCTGCCAGCCAGGTCATCTGCATTTTCACTGACCATTTCCCTCTCCGCTGATTAGTTCCCTGGATTCAAATTCAAACCCTTGGCCGTTACAGGAGCAGGGCCTGGATCCTGTCCCAAAGAGACACAGTCACCCCACAACAGGGTCTCGCAGCTGGTACCCTGGAGAACCCCAACGACCAGCCAGCCCCACCCCACCCCACAGGGATCTGGGCCATAGGCAGGGCGAGGGGCTTCGTCCCTTGGACCCTCACCCAGCTCACACAGCCCCTCAGCATCTGAGGCTGCACCACCCAGGGCCTGACAACAGTTCTCTCTGTCCCAGGATCTCGCCACCCCAGGAACGTCTCCCCATTGACCATCACCTTCCGCTCCCACTGGGGGTCCGAGAGGCCTGGCCCCAGGAAACTCCACACAGACATATAGGTTGGGGTCAGGAGTGGGAGCCTGTCCACCACCCCACCCATCTGGCTGACGGAGTCTATGGCCTTGGGACCCAGCAAGGGAGCTAGACACCGGGGCTTTTCCGCAGGGTCCCCCTGGTTCAAATCTCCAGCCTGCTCAAAGGCAGTGAGGTGGGCATCCACATCCCCCCCTCCTTACCCAGGGCCAGCAATTGAGTCTCGAGGTTCCCTGTGGAACTGGCCCCCCGGGGTCTATCCCCACTCACCCCTGGGGGGTCCCCTAGGCCTCTCTGCCCCACCATCGCCAGTTCATGCTGCCGCTGCTTCTGCAGCTCTTTCTCGGGCTCTCGCTGTCTCTCACAGTCCTCTTGCTCTCTTGGACTCAGCTCCAATCCCGTCCGTCTCCGATCCCCGGAGGGGGAACCCGATCATGAAGACCCTCGTCTGGTCGGGGACAGGAGTCTTGGCGATGCCTGGCTACCACTCCAGCTGCTCCCAGATCCTGCTCTAGCCCCATTTGGGGTCAGGAATCTGTCCCTTAGAGCGGTCATCCTCCTCCAGCTGCACGATGAACTGTGCCTTGGTGAACTTTCCAATGCTCAACCCTCTCTTTCTGCACAGGGTTACAATGTCCTTCTTAAGGAGACGGTGACAGGCCATCACTCCGCTCTTCCCCAGTTGTTGTGGACTCACAGGCCTGTGTGCTCTCAGCTCCCCACGGTTTCCAGGGAGAACCCCTAGTTTGCCAGCCCTTCTCGAGGTCACCCCCTCTTTGCCAGGGTCGAGCTGCAGACTCCTCCGCCCCTGGGACCGCTCGCTGCAATCCCCCGGGGGACCCTGTTACTGCACAGTCCTTCTCTCTCCCAGGGCCAAACCGCAGGCTCCTCCGCCCCTGAGACTGCTCATCGCAGTCCCCAGGGGGACCCCATTACTGCACAGTCCTTCTCGCTGGTCACACACTCCCAGGGGTTAACCCCCCCCCCACAAACTGCTCCTCTCTGAGCCTTCAGCACGCCTGGTCCTCGTCAATCCCCCTTCGTTTTACTGCTCCCCAGTCACTTACTGCAGGAAGCGCCATCCACGGGGTGCAGTACATCCCACCTCTGCCACCAGTTGTCACGGAGTCCCTGGGCGATGCTCTGGAGCTGCTCCCTACGAAGCTGGTCAGGACTCGGGCAGTCTCCTCTCTGGGAGCAGCCTGTCTGCAGGACACAAAGCTCACACCGCTTCCACCTTCCTGGGTCTGACCTCAGAGCATTCAGCATCCTCTGCCCCTCCGGGCGCTTCCCACAGCGAGTCCGCTCAGGCGGGGTCTTGGGGAAACCAGAGGGTCCTGCCCCCCAACTCCGCAGTCAGACGGGACTCTCAGCCAGCCAGTAAAACAGTGGTTTATTAAACGACAGGAACCTGGTCTAACACAGAGCTTGTAGGTGTAGAGAACGGGACCCCTCAGCTGGGTCCATTTTGGGGGGCCGTGAGCTAGACAACCCCGTCTGCCCTTCACTCCATGTCCCCAGCCAGCCCCAAACTGAAACTCCCCCCAGCCCCTCCTCCCCTGGGCTTTGTCCCTGTCCCGGGCCAGGAGGTCACCGGATTCCTTTGTTCTCCAACCCTTTAGCTCTCACCTTGCAGGGGGGAAGGGCCCAGGCCATCAGTGGCCAGGAAACAGGGTGTCGGCCATTCTCTGTGTCCAGCCCCCTGCACACACCTGCCCTCTAGGGATCTGCAACGATCATACACCCTTACCCCACCCCCTAGAGACTTAAGAACTGCCTAGGGGAAACTGAGGCACCCCCCCACTGGATTCAGAGGAAACATTAAGAACAGTCCTGCTTCGTCACAGCAGCATAACGGTTTTCCATCACCATAGTGGATGGGTTGGGAGTAGAGGTGGAGCACTGTCAGCTGCCAGAAGTAATCAGCTGCCAGTGTCCTCTCTGTGACCGAGCCATATCCTCCTTCCCCGGTGACAGCAGTCCTCTCTAGCTGGATAGCTTCCTCTGCCTTGGATGAATCCACATGAATACTCTTGAGGAATTCCTCGTACGCACGGATGCTCTTCAGCCTAGCCACTTCCTCCTGTAACTCTCCCACCTGCTTCCTGAGAGTTTCCACCAGCAGGCACCTTTCGCATTGGATGGTCCCCCCAGCCTGGCTTTCCGAGAGTGGGAAATGCAGACCACAGCCTCTGCAAATCCACACCAGGATCTGGGTAGAGGCCTCCATGGTCATATTGTCTGTCTGGCTACAGGCGCAGGCAGAGGAGGCAGGAGCAGCGTTGGCACTGGCGAGACGACCCTTCCTGACCATAGCAGCTACCTTAGGGAGTTTGTAGGAGGGAGTCCTCTCAAACTCCCCTGTTCACTAGTCTTCCTTCTAAGAACCTCCTCAGGTGTTGTATTTACTGCTCACAGAAACCTGAAGGTAAACGTGCACTGTGGGAACTCCCCACAGACGAACTCCCAGGCAAACTCCCTCTGTTTACCTGTCTTCTGTTCACCTGCCTGACCTCGAGGGCTCCCCTCCTGCTCTCCTGTCTGGCACAGTCCTCGGAACCCTGTGACGAAGTGGGACTGTTCTTAATGTTTCCTCTCAATAGTGTGGGGGGTGCCTCAGTTTCCCCTAGGCAGTTCTTAAGTCTCTAGGGGGTGGGGTAAGGGTGTATGATCGTTGCAGAGCCCTAGAGGGCAGGTGTGTGCAGGGGTCTGGACACAGAGAATGGCCGACACCCTGTTTCCTGGCCACTGATGGCCTGGCCCTTCCCCCCTGCAAGGTGAGAGCTAAAGGGTTGGAGAACAAAGGAATCCGGTGACCTCCTGGCCCGGGAAAGAGACAAAGCCCAGAGGAGGAGGGGCTGGAGGGAGTTTCAGTTGGCCTTTGTTCTCCAGCCCTTTAGCTCTCACCTTGCAGGGGGGAAGGGTCCAGGCCATCAGTGGCCAGGAAACAGGGTGTCGGCCATTCTCTGTGTCCAGACCCCTGCACACACCTGCCCTCTAGGGCTCTGCAACGATCATACACCCTTACCCCACCCCCTAGAGACTTAGGAAATGCCATGGGGAAACTGAGGCACCCCCACAATATTCAGAGGAAACATTAAGAACAGTCCCACTTCGTCACAAGGACAGACGTGGTTGTCTGGCTCACTGCCCCCCCAGAATGGACCCAGCTGAGGGGTCCCGTTCTCTGCACCTGCAAGCTCTGTTTTAGACCATGTTCCTGTCGTCTAATAAACCTCTGTTTTACTGGCTGGCTGAGAGTCACGTCTGTCTGCGAACTTGGGGTGCAGGACCCTCTGGCTTCCCCAGGAGCCCGCCTGGGTGGACTTTTGCCTGTTGCTAGTGTGTTGTTGGGAAAGGGTGCAGCAACTCTGTCTGATCGGGGTGAGATCCTAGCCAGGGCACAAGGAGAGCATGAAGGTGTTGGTGTCACTGGGCACTACTCTAGGTAACTCGGGAGGGTGGAAGACCACGAATGTCGATGAAGCCCTCTTGCTCTAGGCCCAGACAAACTGAAGTCCGTCCACTCCTTGAACTTTCTGTGACCGTGCACAACTCTGAGGAAGCTAGCACACAAACAGAGAGGTTTGCACACGGCTCGCCAGCCAAGGCCAGCTTCGGCCTGGGAAACGTATAGATAAGGCAGAAATGTTTAGCAAAACTAGTAACAAATAGACCCAAATAAGGCAAGGCTCGGGCAATGCTACTGAGGGAAAACACAGCTGGCTGCTTTAGCTGATTGGCTACGGTATTGTACGGGGCAACAGGTAACTGGTTGCATAAGCTTGTGTAGTGAAGTAGGCAAAGGTATAAATGTATACTGGAATCTGCATGCGGGGCTGCAGGATTTGAGACAGCTCAGTCTCCCTGCGCCCTATTTGAAGCTTCAAATAAAACTCTCTGCTTCTCCACCCCATTGTGGTCATTGGCGTGGCGCATACTGTTGCTTGCCTCGGGCACTCTGTGCTGACAACAAAGGTGATGTGATTGTTAAGAAAGTTAAACCGTCCTATAACCAAGTGGCTGTGTTTGGCCAGCTTGTTGGGGAGAAGACCCAATCCCAGTTTGACCCCCTGGGGTTTTGGGGTGGCCAAAGGGCACGGGCCGCAGAAACCTTCCCACATGTGGCCTGTGAGTGCTATTGACCACCCCCGACCTAAGGGAGAGCGTGAAACTGGAAGGGCCTGGTGTAACTCCCACCTAGGAATGGGAGAGATGCTGGGGCATCCATGGGAACGTTGGTGGCTTCGAACTTCCCCAGGTCACCGGCTAAAGTGACCCTGCTCAGTTCGATCTCGAAGGGGGAGAGATGTGACGAAGTGGGACTGTTCTTAATGGTTCCTCTGAATAGTGTGGGGGTGCCTCAGTTTCCCCTATGCAGTTCTTAAGTCTCTAGGTGGTGGGATAAGGGTGTATGATCATTGCAGAGCCCTAGAGGGCAGGTGTGTGCAGGGGTCTGGACACAGAGAATGGCCGACACCCTGTTTCCTGGCCACTGATGGCCTGGGCCCTTCCCCCCTGCAAGGTGAGAGCTAAAGGGTTGGAGAACAAAGGAATCCGGTGACCTCCTGGCTCGGGAAAGGGACAAACCCCAGAGGAGGAGGGGCTGGAGGGAGTTTCAGTTTGGGGCTGGCTGGAGACATGGAGTGATGGGCAGACGTGGTTGTCTGGCTCCCTGCCCCCCAAAATGGACCCAGCTGAGGGGTCCTGTTCTCTGCACCTACAAGCTCTGTGTTAGACCATGTTCCTGTCATCTAATAAACCTGTTTCCCCGGCTGGCTGAGAGTCACGTCTGACTGCGGAGTTGGGGGGAGGACCCTCTGGCTTCCCCAGGACCCCGCCTTGGCAGACTCGCGGTGGGAAGCGCACGGAGGGGCAGAGGAGGCTGAATGCTCCGAGGTCAGACCCAGGAAGGTGGAGCCGGGTGAGCTGTGTGTCCTGCAGACAGGCTGCTCAGAGAAAGGAGACTTCCCCAGGGTCCTGCCCGGCTTTGTGGGGAGCAGTTCCAGAGCATCAGCCGGGGCCTCCGTGACAGGTGGGGCAAGGGTGTTCGGGTTTGTGTTGTTAGAAAGTTGGGAACCCTGCCTGCCTTGGGGAGACAGACCTCTCTGAGCTGCGGGAAATGCTCCCCGCCAAACCCTCCTGAGGATCCCCCCAGCCTTGCCCCCTCCCAGAATCCTGCCCTGAGTCACAGAGCCAGCACTAGGCAGGAGCAGACTAAGCCATTGCTTGGGGACCTGAGCAGGTGTAGCGGGGAGGTGTCGACCCCACGGCAAGACACAGGCTGCTCCCCGCCCCCAGGGAGAAGAGCCTGGGGCAGGAAACCCGAGGGGCAGGAAACGGGAGCCGCCAGAGCAGGCCCCCGTGGGGCTCCCGGCCCACAGACCAGTCGCGGCAGGGCTTAGCGGGTCGCCCACCAGAGTGGTATCAAAGGGGCGGGTGTGGGGGGAGGCTAGCATGGAGGACCCCTCACCTCTCGTGCCCCTAGGGCTGTGGCCTGGCCTGGGGGGGGTTAGGCTGCGGGGGGGGGTGTATGTGCAGCTATGCAACCCGTTAAAAAGCCCCCAGGCTCTAGGTGCATTCAGCCCGTTGCCGATCCCCTCAGGATCTCTCCCACCACAGTTTGCTGCACGCTCGGCGCTTGATTTTGGTTTCCCCAGTGACTAGCATTAGCGGTATCCTGGCCCGCTGCGTTTGGGGCCCCTCAGGCCGGGCAGCAGCTCTCTGGGCGTCTGGAGGCCCCTTGGGGACCTGGGAGAGCAGGTCTCTCCCAGCCAGGTGCCTCGTTCACCAAGAGGGACAGGAATTGTTGTCGTTCCCCTTACAGTCGAGCTCGCTGTTTCTTTTCTGCTGTGCAGGTTCCCGGCTGCCGGTATTCACAGATCCCTCCTCCCGGGCCCTGCTGGGCTCTGGGGCGCTGCTGAAATGCCGGTTTGATTCTGGGGGGCCCATCGATCTGAGCAGCCTGCAGGTTCACTGGCGTTTCTGGGATCTGCACATAGCAGCCTAGGACCGGGGCAGGGGAGATTCCCAGATTGAGCATCTCCGAGCAGCAGCTGCAGCGCGGCTCTCCAGTGTGACGGGGTCTGACGAGGAGCCGTACGGATGTGGAGTCGGGTACAGGACAGAGGAGCTGCAGGGGGAGACGACCCTCCGCGTGCTCGGTACGGAGCAGCGTATTCTCCTGGCCGGGAGTTGTCCACTCTGCCCCTCGCCCAGCATTTGCGGTGACACCCCCACAGCGCTGTCAAAACACTGGGGTGGATTAGTCAACTGGACCCAGCACTGGAAGTCCTCAGGTTAGCGGCGCCAAGAAATGAAGGTTAAAGCACAAACCATTCTGGTCAACACCGAGCGGTGCACCAGCCCAGCCGTGAGCTCCCTTTGCAGGCTCTGCGACTCGCTCTCTGGCTTCCTTCCCGAGCCGGTTCCCAGGAGAGAGCTTCCAGCTTCCTCCACAGCCCACACTTGTCCCGCCAAAGCACCGCTCTCAGCTCTCTGTTCTCAAGCCGAGGCCTCTGTTCAGCTTCCCTGCGGAGAGGCAGGGAAATCCACCTCCCTCTGGGCTGTTGGCTGCTGGGGTCAGTGTCCTGGGGACTGGGATTTCCACTGGCATGGGTCAGCCTCAGCCTGTGCTTTGAATGACGCATTCGGTCTGCTCAGACAGGTACACACCAGGGAGACATAAGTCTCCTAGTCGGCCACGAAAGCAAACTTAAGCCTCTTGCTCTCTCGGACTCAGCTCCGATCCCTGGATGGGGAACCCAATTGTGAAGACCCCCGTCTGGTCGGGAACAGGAGTCTTGGGGGTGCCTGGCTCCCACTCCAGCTGCTCCCAGATCCTGCTATAGCCCCATTTGGGGTCAGGAATCTGTCCCTTAGAGCGGTCACCCTCCTCCAGCTGCACGATGAACTGTGCTTTGGTGAACTTTCCAATGCTCAACCCTCTCTTTCTGCACAGGGTTACAATGCCCTTCTTAAGGAGACGGTGACAGGCCATCACTCCACTCTTCCCAAGTTGTTGTGGACTCACAGGCCTGTGTGCTCGCAGCTCCCCACGGTTTCCAGGGAGAACCCCTAGTGTGCCAGCCCTTCTCGAGGTCACCACCTCTTTGCCAGGTCGAGCTGCAGACTCCTACGCCCCTGGGACCGCTCGCTGCAGTCCCCCGGGGGACCCTGTTACTGCAAAAGTCCTTCTCTCTCCCAGGGACAAGCCGCAGGCTCCTCCGCCCCTGCGACTGCTCCCCGCAGTCCCCAGGGGGACCCCATTACTGCACAGTCCTTCTCGCTGGTCACACACTCCCAGGGGTTAACCGTCCCCCGAAACCGCTCCTCTCTGAGCCTTCAGCAAGCCTGGTCCTCATCAATCCCCCTTCTTTTTACTGCTCCCCAGTCACTTACTGCAGGAAGCGCCGTCCACGGGGTGCAGTACATCCTACCTCTGCCACCAGTTGTCACGGAGGCCCCGGGCGATGCTCTGGAACTGCTCCCCACGAAGCCCGGCAGGACTCTGGGGCAGTCTCCTTTCTGGGAGCAGCCTGTCTGCAGGACACACAGCTCACCCAGCTTCCCCCTTCCTGGGTCTGACCTCAGAGCCTCCAGCCTCCTCTGCCCCTCCGGGCACTTCCCCCAGCGAGTCCGCTCAGGCGGGGTCTTCGGGAAGCCAGAGGGTCCTGCTCCCCAACTCCGCAGTCAGACGGGACTCTCAGCCAGCCAGTAAAACAGAAGGTTTATTAGACGACAGGAACATGGTCGAACACAGAGCTTGTAGGTGCAGAGAACGGGACCCCTCAGCTGGGTCCATTTTGGGGGGCAGTGAGCCAGACAACCACATCTGCACTTCACTCCATGTCCCCAGCCAGCCCCAAACAAAACCCTCTCCAGCCCCTCCTCCCCTGGGCTTTCCCCTTTCCCGGGCCAGGAGGTCACCGGATTCCTTTGTTCTCCAACCCTTTAGCTCTCACCTTGCAGGGGGAAGGGCCCAGGCCATCAGTGGCCAGGGAACAGGGCGTCGGCCATTCTCTGTGTCCAGACCCCTGCACACACCTGCCCTCTAGGGTTCTGCAACGATCATACACCCTTACCCCACCCCCTAGATACTTAAGAACTGCATAGGAGAAACTGAGGCACCCCCCACAATATTCATTAAGAACAGTCCCACTTCATCACAGTCACACATTCCAGTGCTTCACCACCCTCCTAGTGAAAAAGTTTTTCCTAATATCCAACCTAAACCTCCCCCACTGCAACTTGAGACCATTACTCTTTGTTCTGTCATCTGCTACCACTGAGAACAGTCTAGAGCCATCCTCTTTGGAACCCCCTTTCAGGTAGTTAAAAGCAGCTATTAAATCCCCCCTCATTCTTCTCTTCTGCAGACTAAACAATCCCAGTTCCCTCAGTCTCTTCTCATAAAAGTCATGTGTTCCAGTCCCCTCATCATTTTTGTTGCCCTCCGCCGGACATTTTCCAATTTTTCCACATCCCTCTTGTAGTGTGGGGCCCCAAACTGGACACAGTACTCCAGATGAGGCCTCACCAATGTCAAATAGAGGGGAACGATCACGTCCCTCGATCTGCTGGCTATGCCCCTACTTATACATCCCAAAATGCCATTGGCCTTTTTGGCAACAAGGGCACACTGTTGACTCATATCCAGCTTCTCGTCCACTGTAACCCCTAGGTCCTTCTCTGCAGAACTGCTGCCGAGCCATTCGGTCCCTAGTCTGTAGCGGTGCATGGGATTCTTCCGTCCTAAGTGCAGGACTCTGCACTTGTCCTTGTTGAACCTCATCCGATTTCTTTTGGCCCAATCCTCTAATTTGTCTAGGGCCTTCTGTATCCTATCCCTACTCTCCAGCGTATCTACGTCTCCTCCCAGTTTAGTGTCATCTGCAAACTTGCTGAGAGTGCAATCCACGCCATCCTCCAGATCATTTATGAAGATATTGAACAAAACCGGCCCCAGGACCGACCCTTGGGGCACTCCACTTGATACTGGCTGCCAGCTAGACATGGAGCCATTGATCACTACCCGTTGAGCCCGACAATCTAGCCAACTTTCTACCCACCTTATAGTGCATTCATCCGGCCCATACTTCTTTAACTTGCTGACAAGAATACTGTGGGAGACCGTGTCAAAAGCTTTGCTAAAGTCAAGAAACAATACATCCACTGCTTTCCCTTCATCCACAGAGCCAGTTATCTCGTCATAGAAGGCAATTAGATTAGTCAGGCATGACTTGCCCTTGGTGAATCCATGCTGACTGTTCCTGATCACTTTCCTCTCCTCTAAGTGCTTCAGAATTGATTCCTTGAGGACCTGCTCCATGATTTTTCCGGGGACTGAGGTGAGGCTGACTGGCCTGTAGTTCCCAGGATCCTCCTTCTTCCCTTTTTTAAAGATGGGCACTACATTAGCCTTTTTCCAGTCGTCCGGGACCTCCCCAGATCGCCACGAGTTTTCAAAGATAATGGCCAATGGCTCTGCAATCACAGCCGCCAATTCCTTTAGCACTCTCGGATGCAGCGCATCCGGCCCCATGGACTTGTGCACGTCCAGCTTTTCTAAATAGTCCCGAACCACTTCTTTCTCCACAGAGGGCTGGTCATCTCCTCCCCATGCTGTGCTGCCCAGTGCAGTAGTCTGGGAGCTGACCTTGTTCGTGAAGACAGAGGCAAAAAAAGCATTGAGTACATTAGCTTTTTCCACATCCTCTGTCACTAGGTTGCCTCCCTCATTCAGTCAGGGGCCCACACTTTCCTTGACTTTCTTCTTGTTGCTAACATACCTGAAGAAACTCTTCTTGTTACTCTTAACATCTCTTGCTAGCTGCAACTCCAGGTGTGATTTGGCCTTCCTGATTTCACTCCTGCATGCCCGAGCAATACTTTTATACTCTTCCCTGGTCATTTGTCCAATCTTCCACTTCTTGTAAGCTTCTTTTTTGTGTTTAAGATCAGCAAGGATTTCACTGTTAAGCCAAGCTGGTCGCCTGCCATATTTACTATTCTTTCTACACATTGGGATGGTTTGTCCCTGTAACCTCAATAAGGATTCTTTAAAATACAGCCAGCTCTCCTGGACTTCTTTCCCCCTCATGTTATTCTCCCAGGGGATCTTGCCCATCAGTTCCCTGAGGGAGTCAAAGTCTGCTTTTCTGAAGTCCAGGGTCCATATTCTGCTGCTCTCCTTTCTTCCTTGTGTCAGGATCCTGAACTCGACCATCTCATGGTCACTGCCTCCCAGGTTCCCATCCACTTTTGCTTCCCCTACTAATTCTTCCCGGTTTGTGAGCAGCAGGTCAAGAAGAGCTCTGCCCCTAGTTGGTTCCTCCAGCACTTGCACCAGGAAATTGTCCCCTACACTTTCCAAAAACTTCCTGGATTGTCTGTGCACCGCTGTATTGCTCTCCCAGCAGATATCAGGGTGATTGAAGTCGCCCATGAGAACCAGGGCGTGCGATCTAGTATCTTCCATGAGTTGCAGGAAGAAAGCCTCGTCCACCTCATCCCCCTGGTCCGGTGGTCTATAGCAGACTCCCACCACGACGACATCCTTGTTGCTCACACTTCTAAACTTAATCCAGAGACACTCAGGTTTTTCTGCAGTTTCATACCGGAGCTCTGAGCAGTCATACTGCTCCCTTACATACAATGCAACTTCCCCACCTTTTCTGGCCTCCCTGTCCTTCCTGAACAGTTTATACCCATCCATGACAGTACTCCAGTCATGTGAGTTATCCCACCAAGTCTCTGTTATTCCAATCACATCCTAATTCCTTGACTGTGCCAGGACTTCCAGTTCTCCCTGCTTGTTTCCCAGGCTTCTTGCATTTGTATATAGGCACTTGAGATAACTTGCTGTTTGCCCTGCTTTCTTAGTATGAGGCAGGAGCCCTTCCCTCTCGCGCTCTCCTGCTCGTGCTTCCTCCTGGTGTCCCGCTTCCCCACTTACCTCAGGGCTTTGGCCTCCTTCCCCCGGTGAACCTAGTTTAAAGCCCTCCTCACTAGGTTAGCCAGCCTGCTTGTGAAGATGCTCTTCCCTCTCTTCATTAGGTGGAGCCCGTCTCTGCCCAGCACTCCTCCTTCATGGAACACCATCCCATGGTCAAAGAATCCAAAGCCTTCTCTCCGACACCACCTGCGTAGCCATTCATTGACTTCCATGATTCGACGGTCTCTACCCCGGCCTTTTCCTTCCACGGGGAGGATGGACGAGAACACCACTTGCACCTCAAACTCCTTTATCCTTCTTCCCAGAGCCACGTCGTCCGCAGTGATCCGCTCAAGGTCATTCTTGGCAGCATCACTGGTGCCCACGTGGAGAAGCAGGAAGGGGTAGTGATCCCTTATACCAGCGCACGAAGGGTTAAGCTTACAGAGATACCGGGGAACTGTGAAATGACAAACGTTACATGGACACCTCCCCCCCGCTCCCCCCACGGAGAACATGCCCCCAGCACGGATTTCACAGCTGCTGTTTTAGAGGCAGAACGTGGGTCAGTGAGTGTTCCCGGCTGACGGGGGGTAACAGCCGGTGAAGCTGGTGACTGCGCAGACAGCTCCTTGCCCTATTTCTTATTATTTAATTAGTATGTATCACCCAGAGACCCTGTCATAAATAAAAAGGGAAGGGTAAACACCTTTAAAATCCCTCCTGGCCAGAGGAAAAACCCTTTCACCTGTAAAGGGTTAAGAAGCTAAGATAACCTCGCTGGCACCTGACCCAAATGACCAATGAGGAGACAAGATACTTTCAAAGCTGGAGGGGGCGGAAAACAAAGGGTTCTCTCTGTCTGTGTGTTGTTTTTTGCCAGGAACAGAACAGGAATGGAGTCTTAGAACTGAGTCAGTAATCTAGTTAGAGATGCGTTAGATTCTGTTTTGTTTAAATGGCTGAGAAAATAAGTTGTGCTGAATGGAATGTAGATTCCTGGTTTTGTGTCTTTTTGTAACTTAAGGTTTTGCCTAGAGGGATTCTCTATGTTTTGAATCTCATTACCCTGTAAGGTATTTACCATCCTGATTTTACAGAGGTGATTCTTTTACTTTTTCTTCAATTAAAATTCTTCTTTTAAGAACCTGATTGCTTTTTCATTGTTCTTAAGATCCAAGGGTTTGGGTCTGTGTTCACCTATGCAAATTGGTGAGGATTTTTATCAAGCCTTCCCCAGGAAAGGGGGTGTAGGGTTTGGGAGGATTTTGGGGGGAAGGACGTTTCCAAGCTGCCTCTTTCCCTGTTATATATTCGTTAGACGCTTGGTGGTGGCAGCAATAAAGTCCAAGGGCAAAAGGTAAAATAGCGTGTACCTTGGGGAAGTTTTAACCTAAGCTGGTAAAAATAAGCTTAGGGGTTTTTTCAGGCAGGTCCCCACATCTGTACCCTAGAGTTCAGAGTGGGGAAGGAACCTTGACATGGTGTTAGTGGTGGGATTAACTTGAAATCATTTTGAGATCAATTTGAGATTTTTTGAACAAGAAGCACAGATTTTAAAAAGGAAAATTTTGTTTTCCTTTGGGCTGCTGGAAAGCAGGTTTTCAGCTGAAAGTAGTTAGAGTTTTTTTGTCTCTGCTTGGGGGCCAGAGCAGAGACAAAAGGGAATTGTCTTTTGTGAGCTGGAGTTTTTAACTAAAGGCAGGGTAGTTAACCTCCTGCAGGGAAATTCACAAGTCTTCACAGACCTGAAGTTGTTTTTTACCTAAGAGCAACTAGAGGGGTTTTCTGTCTATTTGCCTGGAGACAAAGGTGTTAGGGGTTTTTTTAAGGATTTTTCTGTAGGCTGACAATCACTATCAGATAACATAGGTATCCGGTTACAGCACAGCAAAATTTTACAAGCCAAGGTGTTTGTTTGTTTGTTTTATTTCTAACTCTCGGGTGTAAAGTTAGTCAAAAACAGAGAGGCAAACATGACAGAAACCAAGGCACAACACAAATTGGAGTTAACCAGACTGGAGGCAGCGAAAGAGGCAGAAAAAGCCCTAGAGGCTGCCCACAGGAGAGCTATGGAGGCAAAGGACAAAGAAATGGAGGCAGCGAAAGAGGCAGAAAAAAACCAAGAGGCTGCCCACAGGAGAGCTATAGAGGTAGAAAAGAACCAAGAGGCTGCTCACAGGAGAGCTATGGAGGCAAAGGAAAAAGAAATGGAGGAAAAGGAAAAAGAGAGGAAGCATGAACTGGAGATGGAGAAGGTAAGGGCTGAGCAGAATCTACTGAATAACCCTAACAATCCTTCCCCAACAATCCACAAATGGGAGCGACTATGTCCACAGTATGATGAATCCAGTGATATTGCTGAATATTTTCTCACCTTTGAGAGACTGTGCACTCGCCATAAAATTCCTGAAGCTCACAAGATGACCACATTGGTCGCAAAATTGACTGGAAGAGCTCTGGACATATTCAATAAGATGCCTATTGATGAGGCTTCTTACTATAATAAGTTCAAGGATTTGGTTTTAATGCAATTTCAAGTTACATCTGAAACGTACAGAGTAAAATTTTGAACCCTTAAGAGAGGGCCTGGACTAAGTAATGTGGCTTATCGAAACCAGATGAAGGATCTGTTAGATAAATGGGTCCAAGGAAGGGGTGTCACTAGCTTTAACGGAAATGTGTGATTTGATAGCTCAGGAGCAATTCCTGAATATGTCCAAGGAGGAAATAAAACAGTGTTTATGGGATAAGGAAATGGACTCAGCAGAAAGTCTTTCTTCTTATGCTGGTCAATATGAGCAGTCCCAGACTGCCAAAGAGGCGGGGCAAGCCGGAACAAAACGGGTGGAGGGAGGAACAACCCTGGTCGCAGTTGGAGTGGATATCAGAAGGGACACCCTCAGACCACACCTTACTACCAGGGGCAGCCCAAGGACCCAACTACACACCAAGGAATACTCCAGACACCTTATCATTCTGCCACACTCTTCTCCAGCAACCCACCTCGCCCCAGTGATCCATCAACTGGACGATGTTTTAAATGTAACAAGCCAGGGTATGTGAAGGCCAACTGCCCCAAGAACCCCAACAGATTACAGTTCGTTGCACCGGAATCACACCAGAGGTCCGCAGGCCCAGATACCTCCCAGATACCCTTGGAGCGGCGGGAAACTGTGAGTGTGGGCGGGAAGAAGGTCACCGCGTGGAGGGACACCGGAGCACAAGTGTCAGCTATCCATGCTTCCCTAGTGGACCCCAATTTAATCGACAAAGAAATCCAAGTGACAATTCAACCCTTCAAGTCCAACTCTTTCCATTTGCCTACAGCCAAGTTGCCTGTCCAGTACAAGGGCTGGTCAGGAACGTGGACTTTCGCAGTCTATGATGATTATCCCATCCCCATGCTGTGGGGGGAAGACTTGGCCAATCATGTGAAGGGGGCCAAGAGGGTGGGAATGGTCACCCGCAGCCAGGCTAAACAAGCCATGAGGCCTAGCTCTGTTCCGGAAACTTCTATCAGGACCCGGTCAGAGGTGATGGACCCGGACCCCAGGCCAATGTCTGCAACAGCAGTAGTGGATCCAGTCCCAGAGACCCAGACGGAGCCAGTCTCAGAACCAGAAACGGCGGAACAACCAGCACCAGACCCATTCCCAGCACTGAACCCAGTACTTGCAACCCCAACACCAGGCAGGAAAAGGGGGTAACAGGGGAGGGGTTCAGGCTGGGAGCTGCCTGGGGGGGAGGGGTCCATTTGAAGGACTCTCCCCCACTCCGATATCCCCACACAGAGCACCAGCAAATTCACTGATCACAGCCCAGGGGGTTGCAGAGAGCCGGCCCCTGTTGTGACACAGGAACAGGCCGGCCACCCGCAGGGACTGGCTGCCGTGAAGGGATGTGGAGCAGCCTCTTGGCCCTGTTCAGGGAGTTCCCAGCTCAATGTTCAAGGCCTGGGGGAACAAGTCACTGGATACCTGCCCTGGCTGGGTGGGAGGCTGCCCTGCCTGGCACAGGCAGACCTGGCCCCCGTGTGCAACCCCCAGGCCGGGATCTAGCCCAGGAACTTTGACCAAACTCCTGCTGCTCTCCAGCGCCGGCCAGTGAGAGCGCCTGGCACCTGCGCTATAGAAACCACTCGGGCTGCTATTAACGGCTGGCTTAGACCCAGCCCCCCGCGGGCTGGGACCTGGTGACGCAGGGACTGACTCTCCCCACAGGGCACAGGGCTCGTCTCCAGGAGAACGCTGCATCCGTGTAAGCGGCTCAGGGCGGTTTAGTCAGTCGGGGCCCGTTTAACGTGGTCAGTGTAAACTCGCACTGCGCGTCACACCGACACAACTCTCCATGTGGACTAGCCAAAGACCAGGAGCATGGAACTGTCAGCAGCAAGGGGGGGCTGGGGACAGGGCGGACAAGGGGAGGAAGGGGCCAAGCTCAGAGCCCTCCCAAAATATCTGTGCACTGGGGGTGAAATGGGTGGGGATGAGGACCCAGTGAATGTGATGTACCAGGGCCCCAAAAGTCTCTGGATGGGCCTGGCTTGGGGACAGTCTGCTTGGTGGAGTCCCTGCCACAGGAGAGCAGAATGACCCATGTGCTCAGCCCCTGCCAGCGGAAACGCCCCATCCCTGCGCCTCAGAGACCTCACACCAGCATCCAGCTCCCGCAGAGTAGCCAGTGCCCGGGGGAGGCTGCAGGGAGAAATAGCTCCATGCCCAGAAACGGGGGAGAGGAGCTGGGGTTAGACGCTGTTGGGTGATTGTGCACATCTGGCACAGCGCTCCGGCACCACCGCGATGAGCCAGAGAGACTAGCCTGGGCCCTTCCCCCCTGCAAGGCGAGAGCTAAAGGGTTGGAGAACAAAGGAATCCAGTGACCTCCTGGCCCAGGAAAGGGACAAAGCCCAGAGGAGGAGGGGCTGGAGGGAGTTTCAGTTTGGGGCTGGCTGGGACATGGAGTGAAGGGCAGACGGGGTTGTCTGGCTTACTGCCCCCCAAAATGGACCCAGCTGAGGGGTCCTGTTCTCTGCACCTACAAGCTCTGTGTTAGACCATGTTCCTGTCGTCTAATAAACCTCCTGTTTCCCCGGCTGGCGGAGAGTCCCGTCTGACTGCGGAGTTGGGGGGCAGAACCCTCTGGCTTCCCCAGGACCCCGCCTGGGCGGACTGGCTGTGGGAAGCGCACGGGGGGGCAGAGGAGGCTGAATGCTCTGCGGTCAGACCCAGGAAGGTGGAAGCCGGGTGAACTGTGTGTCCTGCAGACAGGCTGCTCCTAGAGAGGAGACTTCCCCAGAGTCCTGACTGGCTTCGTAGGGAGCAGTTCCAGAGCATCGCCCGGGGACTCCGTGACACAGGGTGTTAGCCATTCTCTGTGTCCAGACCCCTGCACACACCTGCCCTCTAGGGCTCTGCAATGATCATACACCCTTATCCCACCACCTAGAGACTTAAGAACTGCATAGGGGAAACTGAGGCACCCCCACAATGTTCAGAGGAAACATTAGGAACAGTCCCGCTTCATCACAACCGGACATGACATACTTTGTAGAAGTTCTCGTACAGTTGTATCTGTCACAGAGTGTGGGGGAGTCCAGGCCCTGCACCCCTCTTCCTGGGATTCACTGAGACTCTCAGCCAGCCAGTAAAACAGAAGGTTTATTGCACCACAGGAACACAGTCCAAAACAGAGCTTGTGGGGACACCCAGGACCCCTCAGTCAAGTCCTTCTGGGGGAGCAGGGAGCTCAGACCCCAGCCCTGGGGTTCCCGGTGTTCCTCCACCCAGCCCCAAACTGAAACTAACCCCCCCCCAGCAGGCCCCCTCCTCCAGCCTCTGTTCACATTCCCAGGCAGAGGTGTCACCTCCCCCTCCTGGCTCAGGTGACAGGCTCTCAGGTCTCCCCTCCCCAGGGCACAGTCCCAGGTCAGCACTCCCCCCTCCCTGCTGCATCACATCGTCACAGTATCACAGTGGCAATCCCAATGCTATACACAGTCACATGTCAATCATACAGCATCACAAGGGGTCAGTTCATTCTCTCCTCTGCGAGTAGTTTGCAGCCGGCTCGCTCTCCCCAGCACCGGCCGTGACGTGAGTGCAGGGCGGTCAAAGAACGGCCGTGTCTCCATGGAGAAGCGGCCAACCTGGAGGGATGAAGAGAAGTGGGAATGAGGCCCCTGCCTGGGGACCCTGTGAATACACCAGGCTCAGTCCCCGCTAGCTGACCCACCTCTGCTCCCCACGCTGCCAGGCCCTGCCATCCACAGAACAGACCCTGCCCTGAGAGGGGGAGAAACCACCCCATGGCCTCACCCAGGTGGGTGCCAGGTTCTGGCTGGCCCCAGAGCTCGCTGCCTGCCCCGGTAATCCTGGGACATACCGAGTTCAGACCTGGCTGTAACTGCTCCAGGCTGGGTATCGGGGAAACAGCCCCCGCTGCCCCTGAGCTCTTCCCTTCCCAGGCCAGAGAACCCAGGCTGCCAGCGTGGTCAGGTACCGGCCACCCCAGACGCTGACGGTGAGGGAGTGTGGAGAGCTGAGCTATGTCCCACGCTGGCTGGTCAGGCGGAGAGCTGTAACGTGTCTCCCCAGAGAACAGACTAGGGCCCTGCTGGGAAAGGGGGCAGGTGGGGTCACACCGGGCTGATCTCTAGTATTAAATCCCACGCACCCGAACGAGGAAGCAGCAGGACTGGGCCAGGAATCCCCCAGGGCTCGTAATGTGCTTGTAATGGCCAGTGGGGACGGAGGGGGTGCAGGGCGAAAAGAAGCTAATCGTGCCATGGGGCAGCGTGTCGGTCTTTACCCCCTAACTCCGCCCCACGGTGCCGGCCTTATACCGGTGAGGGGAGCCCATCCAGGGCTGTGTCTGGTCCCTCGGCCCGCCACAGCCCCTCGGGGCAGACGAGCCCCCGTCACCAGGAGCCAGGAGCGTCTCTGCCCCAGGCCCCCAGCTGCTGCTGCTCCCCAGGGGTGAGCTGGGGCTCACGGCACAGATGTCGCCTCACAATTTCCTGCCCCGTTTTCCAGCCAAGGAGCACGGGGGGGGGGGGGGGGACGGGACGGGATGGGACGGGGGGCTCTCCTGTGAGGGCTGCCTGGCTACTGGTGTATGGAAACCATGGGAGATGGTGGCCATCTTTGGGACGGGCAGCCTCATTTTCATGTGGTCGGCCATCTTTCCTGAGGGCAGCCAGTAGAGTCAGTCCCATTGAAGCAACAGGAGACAGCAGCCATCTTTACTGAGGGCGCCCTCGCTACTGGAAAAGGGACCATCCCTGCTGAGGGTTTGAGTAGCTTCAACCCCAGGAGGTGGCGTGAGCCCCACGGCAAGGTGTGGGGAGCAGCAGCTCCCCTGGGCAAGGGCCAGTTGTGCCCATAAGAGCAAGGACTGGGTACACCATTCATCGCTTAGCTTAATTACAGCTTAATGTCTTCGCCTGTCCCTTCGCCGCTGGTTGTCAGTGGGGTTTAGTCATGGCAGCGTGGGAAGGAGACAGACCCAGCTGTTATTAGCAAACAGCGTCAGCAAAGGTCGGATGCTTTAGGTAAAACCTTCTCAGAGGTCCCATTCCCGAACCAGATCCCAGATTTCGTTGAAATTCCCTAGAAAATTCCTCCTCTGCCCTCAGACCCTGGGCTGTGAGTTTGGGGAGGACACACTGTTCTCCTCCTGCGAAACAATCAGGGTGAGTCCCCGCCTCAAGTGGAAAACTGAACCCCGTTTTAAACAGAGGGGCTGCTGCACCCGCCCATCAATTCTCTCCAGACCTGACAACCCTCTTTCCCCAGCACGGGGGGACCCTGCGAGCAGCCCACGGGCAAGTCCCCAAACGTTCCAGGACCCGCCCCACATGCCGGGAACCGGCCGGAGGAGGCTCAGCCCAAAGCGACGCTTTGTCTGGATGCTCCAGGTGCCTGAGAGCAGAGACCTCCTCAGCCACAGCAACCCCAGCGTCAGCGCGGCCCTGCCCGGTCCCGCTCGCTCGTACCTCGGAGCTCCAGCGGCCCAGTGGATTTTCCTTCAGGCTCCTGCAGGGTTTGATGTTCCACGGAACACAGGTACTCTGCCCCGTGGTCCTCGGGCACCGAGGGGGTGAAGCGGAGCTGGGACGTCACGCTGTAGGATTTCCCGTCTGGCGCGGCTGTGGGGTCTGGAGTGACAATCTTGTGGGTGCCCAGAGTGTCTAAGCACCGGAACTCCAGCTCTCCTCTTTTCTGTCGGTACCAGGTCACGCTCAGCGCCTTGGGGTAGAACCTGGCTATTTGGCAGCTCAGTGTTACCTGCTTCCCGGGGGCCAGGGCCTCTGACGGGGAGATCTCGCACAGAACTGGGGCCTGTGGGACTAGACCATGTGGAAATTGCACGTTATAGTTACGGCACCTGGAAATCTGACACACGCTCCCCATCACCATCTGGTCTGACCTGGCCCCAGGCCCCGTGTCCCCAGCAGCCTCTGCCAGGCCCTCCCCTCACCCAGCGAGAGCTCCTCTGAACGACTCCTGTGACACCCACAACCTCAGGGGTGCTGGGGTTACCCGGGAGAGGGGTCAGGAGTGGGTGGAGGCCACAACTGCCCTGCCGGTGGGGGTCAGCTGAGCTCACAACCCCTCTGCCTGCAGGCATTAGGTAAATCCACTTCCCTGCACACGCAAACGAGCCAGACTGCTCCAGTCACCAGCGAGCTCAGATGTGGCGCCAGTTGGTCAGAAGAGCCCAGGGCCACGTTCCCCAGCGCTCAGCACCAACATGCTGAGCTCTCCTGTGAATATCACCACTTACTCTGGTGCCTAGATGGGAGCTGAGCTGTTTGGAAAAGCGGGGCCTTGGAAACTGACCTCCTACACGCAGCTCCCCGCTGTGTCTCTCCAGGGGGGTCTGTAGGGTGACGTGTCCCACCCGGCAGACATACTCTGCCCCCTGGTGTCTCTGCACCGAGGGGGTGAAGCTGAGTCTCGTCTCCTGCTGGAAGCTTTTCCCGTCCTGTGTGCGGGGAGCTCCGGGCTCGATTCTGTACACGGGAGAGTTTTCTAGAGGAACCAGGATGTCTCTCTTGGCCTCATCCTCAAATCGAGATGCTGTAGGTGATATCTGCTTCCGGAGCCAGGTCACACTCAGCACTGCGGGGAAATGCCCCGCCACGTGGCAGCTCAGGGTGATTTCCTCCCCTGCCATCACTGACTCAGGTTTGGAGATTTCCGACATGGCTGGGGCTGGAGAATGAAACATCCAGAGACAGTTACAGGCCCCGTAAGGGGGCGATGGGGCCTGGCAGGGGCTGCTCCCCCATTCCTTCAGACAGGAGAGATCTGACCCCTTAGTGGGGCTGGTGTCATGGAGTGTGGGGGAGTCAGGGCCCTGCACCCCCACTTCCTGCGATTCACCGGGACTCTCAGCCAGCCAGTAAAACAGCAGGTTTATTAGACGACAGGAACACAGTCCAAAACAGAGCTTGTGGGTACACCCAGGACCCCTCAGTCAGGTCCATCTTGGGGGGTGGGGAGCGCAGACCCAGGTTCTGGGCCTCCCTCCGTTTCCCCAGCCAGCTCCAAACTGAAAACCCTTTTTCCTGTCTTCCTCAGCCAGACCCCCCAACTCCTCCTCCCCCTTTGTCCAGTTTCCCAGGCTGAAGGAGTCACCTGACCCCAACCCCCTCCTGGGCTCAGGTTACGAAGGGCAGCCTCCACCTGTTACATGCTGGCAATCAAGTGTCATCGCTCAGTGAAGTCACCCCCTTATTTCCCATCACCATCTAGTATTGGTGCAGTACCCCAGGGAAACTGAGGCACACTCCATGTTAGCAGAAGGAGTAAAACTAGTAAAACTCCCATGCAACATTACCAGGTTAATACTCCCTACTCCGTCACAGCTGGTACCCCATAAAATCACCCCCGGGTGTGACACTGTTACACCCCGACCCATCGGCGTCTCCAGCCGGAAAGGGGGACGAGGAATATTAGCTCCCAAACCTCATCCATCCCTCAGGGACCCTGCGGGGGCAGCGATTCCTGCTCATTCCCCGTCCGACCCCAAGGAGCCCCCTCACCTGTGTCCCCGGCTCTGATCTCTCTCTCGATCGGGGGCTCTCGGGGGCTTTGCTGAACGGACACTCGGACTCTGAGCCCCAGACGGTTCAGTTCCCGGCTGGGGATTCTCCAGACGCTGGTCGCGCTGAACGTGAGATCCGGGTTCTGGTTGTAGTCGGTTGGTCCAGACTTTTCCCAAACTTTCCCATCACAGCTCCACTCGATAAGGTGAATCTCCCTGGGGTAAAAGTTCTGGATCTGGACGGCAAACGGCACCTCCTCCCGGGGCTCCCAGTGCGGTAACACCTGGATCTCGGACACCTGCGGCTGGGCTGGGCAGACAGCAGGAGTGTCAGTGAGAGCAGGGGCTGGGGAGCTGAGGGGATTTACCCCACACTGGGATCCCACAGAGGGAAATCTCATCCCTGCTCACTGTGTAATTCACAATCCCTTCTCAGCTTGTTCTTCCTGCTTCCGATCCCCCTGGGGAACCAGAGACTGGGCGCGGAGCAGTGGGGAGCTTAGATCTCTGCTTGTACCCCTCACAACCTCCATCCCCTCCCATCCGTGCCCCCCATGACGAGGGGAGACTGGGGACGGAATCCAGCCCAGGAACCTCCCCGCCCTTCACCCTGGCTCAGCAGGGCAGCGGGGGCAGATGGAGACCTGAAATCACAGCAACACCCGACCCCAGACTGGCTCCCTCAGCCCTCACCTGCGACGTTCTCAGCGAGCAGAGAGCAGCCCCAGGCCCCCCAGCCCCGGAGACCGAACTCTTCTTGCCTGGTGTCTCCTGACGCCCTCCAGGCCCAGCAACCCTACAGGCAGGACAGGATCCCCCCCATGAGGGGGAACGCAGCCCTGGGGACACTCACCCCACGGCCGGATCTCCCCGGACTCTCGCTGCTCTCGGATCCCTCTGGCCTCGTGGTGGAAGCTGCACCTGACCCGCGCCCCGTCGTCCTGCACCGTGGGGGTGAAGCTCAGGGAGGCCGTGAGGCAGGTCCCTGATCTCTCCTGTGTCGCTCTCCAGCCGTGGGGCTGGGGGTGTAACAGCGGCTGGAGCTCAGGCCCCTCCCCGGCCTCGCTGACCCCGTCAGCCCCGATCACCGTCCTGTCCTCTCCGTGTATCCGCTCCCACGTCACAGCCGTGTCCTCGGGGAACGTCCCCTCCATGGCGCAGCTCAGGGTCACCTCCTGTCCCAGGAGATACTGCGACGGCCCCAGCACCTCGGAGACGGAGTAGGGGGCTCCCCTGCCTGGGGTCAGAGTGACACAGGGGGTCAGTGTGGGGGGGTCTGGAAGATGCGTCCGGCCGGCACTTGGGGCCGGGAACCTCCCCTGGGGATGGGCCCTGCCCTAGGTGACAGGTAGGGCGGCAGGAAGGGTGAAGTGCCCCCACGGATTTCTGCTTGGCCTGACGGGGGAGGGAGGGAGGGAGAGGGGCTCCCTTGTCCCGCTGTCCCTCAGCTCTCGGCCCCTGTCCCTCGCAGCCGGGCCCTGGCGGGGCGCGGACGGGGTGGCCCCCACCTAGCCCGTGGGGCTCCCTCTCCATCAGCTGTGACGCAGCACGTCAGCGACCCAGAGCAGCCGGCGTGAGAAGTGGGTCCCTCTGGCCCCCAGCTGCCAGGCAGAGCAACCAGGCAAGTGGGGGGGAGGCGCGGCAGGAGGACAGAGACACCCCCCCAGCAGGTATCTCTGGTGCGGGGCAGAGCACGGCAGCCCCCACACTGGGCGCAGGTTCCCTGGCCCCTGCAGCACTGGAGATGGGGGCATTGCCCACCCCCGCCCTGTGTCGGCGACCTGTGGGGAGACCCTGTGAGACTCCCAGGGCCAGGGCTGACCCCAGCCAGGCCCAGAGGCACATGCTCCCTGCCCATGGCCCCAGCCCCCCAGGAGCCAGCGGGGGAGATTGGCTGCCCTGGCCTAGGGAGGTGGGGCTGGAAGTTCCTCCCAGAGGTGACACATGGGGCAGTCACGTGTCCCCCTTTACACTGTGCCCCCCAGTATCAGGAGGTGCAAGTCGTCTGCTGCAGGGGGCTCAGTCTGTAGAGAGACCCCCCCCCAGCCCTGCAGCCCATGGGGTGTCCCTAGCTGTGTCCCTGTCCCCTCAGCCCCCCCCAGACTCTCTGCTCCCTCTGGGGCCACGCAGACCCCCAGCCCTGCAGCCAGTGGGGTGTCCCTGGCTGTGTCCCTGTCCCCTCAGCCCCCCCAGACTCTCTGCTCCCTCTGGGGCCACGCAAGCCCCCCCCCCACTGGCCAATGGCACCGTCCCCCGTTACCTTCCCGCCTCTTCCTCCAGCAGTAAATGGCTACTGCAGCCGCAGCTCCCCCTGCGACCAGGATCCCCAGGGTCGCCCCGATCGCGGCGCTGGTGTGATCTGCTCCTGCTCCGGGACGGGAAAGGGAGAGAAAGTCAGACCCGGCTCACGGCACCTCCCCATGGGGTGCGGTGCCCTCCCCGCTCTGCCCCCACCCGCCAGGGGCTGCAGGATGGAGGCACAGGGCTGCCTGGGGCTCACTGGGCCTGTCCCTTCACAGTGTATATTGTCAGGCAGAATTACAGCCTTGTTCTGTCCCCAGCCTGTGTGTGGGGGGGGAAGCTGGGGGTCAGAGGGTGCCGGCTACCCTGGCGTTTCTGTTATAAAGCCACAGTCAGACCTCAGCCCTCCTCTGGCCTCCTGCCGCCCCCCACTACTGTACTGGGCCCCTTCAGCCCTGGGGGCTCCAGCATCCCACCCCCCATCCCCAATGTACCATCCTGGGTCTCTGCTGGGGTCCCCTGTCAGACTCAGTGGAGTGCACCCTTCAGCCCATAACACGCAGCTGGGAGCCCAGCACCCCCTCACCTGTGACAGCCAGGGGGAACCCCTCCCGCAGGGGCTGAGCCAGAGCCGCGTGGCTGACGTGGCAGGAGAAGAGGCTGCCGGAGTCGCTCGCGGTGGGGGTGAAGGTGTAGGTCAGGGTGAGGTTAAAGGTCCCGTCCGGGTTCCTCTGGGGGGCAGAGCGGGTGGCGTCGGTCAGAACCCGCCCGTCTCTCAGCCACGTGACGGTGACGTCCCCGGGGTAGAATCCCCACACGTGGCAGGAGAAGGAGCTCGCTGTGTCTCTCCTGGCCGATCGCCAGGGGATGGAGAGTCTGGGAGCAGCTGGAACGAGAGAGACAGTCCTGGGGCCGTGTCTGGACGTATACTTCATAATTTTGGGTTACCCCCATGAGCCAATCTGAGCGTAAATTATACAGATATACCCATGTCCCACCAGCAATAAATCTATATTGTTCTGGTGCACAGAACACCGCGGGTCACCGGGGAGGTTTTACCCCAGTAGGATGGAGGAAGGCGCTTCAGACATGGTGATTGAGGGTATGTAGTTGTCACGGGGTCCCCGGGCGATGCTCTGACCTGCTCCCCATGAAGCCGGGCAGGACTCTGGGGAAGTCTCCTCTCTGGGAGCCGCCTGTCTGCAGGACACACAGCTCACCCGGCTTCCCCCTTCCTGGGTCTGACCTCGGAGCATTCAGCCTCCTCTGCCCCTCCGGGCACTTCCCACAGAGAGTCCGCCCAGGCGGGGTCCTGGGGAAGCCAGAGGGTCCTGCCCCCCAACTCCGCAGTCAGACGTGACTCTCAGCCAGCCAGTAAAACAGAGGTTTATTAGACGACAGGAACATGGTCTAACACAGAGCTTGTAGGTGCAGAGAACAGGACCCCTCAGCTGGGTCCATTTTGGGGGGGCAGTGAGCCAGACAACCCCGTCTGCCCTTCACTCCATGTCCCAGCCACCCCCAAACTGAAACTCCCTCCAGCCCCTCCTCCTCTGGGCTTTGTCCCTTTCCCCGGCCAGGAGGGCACCTGATTCCTTTGTTCTCCAACCCTTTAGCTCTCACCTTGCAGGGGGGAAGGGCCCAGGCCATCAGTGGCCAGGAAACAGGGTGTCGGCCATTCTCTGTGTCCAGACCCCTGCACACACCTGCCGAACTCGGCACTCAGCTGTCTGGGTGCACTTCACGTACCTGTTGGGCAGCTGGATTCCCCCTAGAGGAATTACATCCAGGGGCAGGATTCATAGATTTTGTGGCCAGAAGGAACCATTACCATCATCTCATCTGACCTGCCGCATACCCAGCGCCGAGAGCCCCCCCCAGTCAGTCCTGCCGCCAGCCCGGCACGTCTGGGGGAGCTAGAGAGTGTCTGTTAGAGAGACGTCCCGTCGGGAGTTAGAGACTCGGGACAACCCACCACTTCCCTCGGTGAGTTGTTCCAGCCATTTAGTCTCCTCCCTGGGAAAGACGTGCACATGGTCTCTAGTCTGAACGTGTCTTGCTTCAACTTCCAGCCCCTAGATCCCGTTCTGCCTTTGTCTGCTGGGCGGAACAGCTGTCTGCTCTCAGACATCGGTCCCCCAGGCAGGTCCGTAGGGCCTGTGATCACGTCCCCTCTGAACCGGCTCTCGGTCACACCTGTCGGCTGTGCACACAGGATACGGCCAGCGGTCAGCGCCCCCGGGGCGGTCAGTCACGGCGCCCACGGTGCGGCCTCTGTGGCCCAGCGTTCCAGGAAAGCACCCAGGCTGCACCTCCAGTATCTGCTGGCGTCTCTCCGCTCGCGTGTGGGACAGGAAGGGTCTCCGAGAAGGTCACCCGTGCTTTCTCTTTCAGCCCCTTTCCATGAGACCTGGGGCTCCAGTGACCTGTGAAGTGTTTTCTGAACCCGTGTCATTGTACCATCACCCACGGAGCCTTGCCCGAGTCTTCAGGCGCCCACCCAGTCCTGCAGTGAGGTGTATGGACGTCGCTCCAGGACGACAGCCCGACGTCCTGCTGGCCTTGTGGCCCCTGCTGAAGTCCTTTTAACACTGACTCCCTGTCGAGGGTTGTTTGCCTTCTTTGGAGGTTTTTTTGGGCCTGTTTGACATCCCCAAGGATTTGGCCAAGAATCCACCCCCAGCGTGTCCTGTTGAGACCCTGGTTCCTTTGCCACAGCTCAGATTTCCAAGACTTTCTTCTCTCCTGCTGCACTGAGAACCTGTCAACCACTGGACACGTCTCTACGCTTTGAGTTGCTCCTTGTTTCTTTCCTCTGGTGATCACACCCAGGTCTGCTTCTGGCTCTGCGGAGTGTCTCCTCTTTCCCCCCTCGGTCACAATCTGCCGATTCTCCTCTTGGTTTTGCACCCTCCCCTGCTCCCTTGGAACCAATTCCTGTTTGTGGTGGGCCGGGCAGCGATGTGGCCCGGCGGCCAAGAACTAGGGTGGCTCTGATGCGACCCGGGGCCGGTGGCTGTCCGCCAGCACCAGGAATCTTTTCCTGCACTCGGGCCAGCAACTTGCACGTCACGCACAGGAAGTGTCGGTCGTCAGGCAGGAAACAGAGCATGGCACATCCCTCACGTGTCGTGACAGCTGTTCCAACGCTGGCCACCACCGGTTACACAGAACTGGAGCTGGAGAAAGAGCCTTCCCCTCCCCCTCCTGCAAACTCCCTCCCTGCCCAACGCGGAGTGAGAATTAAATCCCAGACAGAGGCACAGAATTTCCACACCCTGTCCCAGGAAGGAGCCTTGGGTCTCCATCAGTGTCTGGCAGGACCTTTCCCGAGAAGGGACCTTTGACACTCCCAGGAGCGTCACAAAGGCGCGAGCACCAACCTCAGGGCAGACCCAGGCCCAAACTCCACATGGGCTGTGAGTTCCACACTTACACGTCACCAGCCAGCTGTACCAAGTGCAAACCTCTCAGCACATTAACAGCCTTAAACGGAGTCACAGGCCGTATCCGGGGATACTCTGGTTCTCCCATCGCTGTAGTTAACCTACCTCCCCTAGAGGTGGTCGCGAGGTGGACAGAAGAATTTATCCGTCGACCTAGCGCTGTCTACACCGGGCATTATCTCAGCTTAACTCTGTCACTTAGGGGGTGGATTTCTCACACCCCGAGTGACACAGCTGAGTCAGTCTAACATTTTAGAGTAGCCCAGGCCTTAGTTCCTTTAGTCTGGGGGGTTTTATCCCCCTCCGGCCATGTGGTCTGAGCTGCAAACTCCGCTGATGGGAGGAGTCCACGTGCATGACCCATCTTCACGGGGCAGGTTGCAGAACCACAGGAAGAGTGGTTCGTCCTTTTGTGGACGGTTTCTCAGTCCAGGTGTAAGGAGTTTCCAGCTGTGAGATCCAGCCCTGCCCTGTCTGGTATCGATGGGTCTCCTCTTTCGGGAGGGGCATGACAATGTCTGTGGAAAAGCAGCTCTTCCCACTAACGTCCCTCTCCGGCGATTCCTGCGGCCACAGAGGCTCACGCTGGACCCGCTCCAGCGTCACATCACAAACGGGACACAGCGCTTCCACGTGAGATTAATGCAGGCGGCAACTCACAAGCATGGGACAGAGCCCAGACACCAAACACTTCCTGAGATTTCTAATACCGATCGGTGACGGAAAGCACCCCGGTATTCACACCCCAGACCCACCGCAATAATCTTTGTCCAGGATATGCCTGGGCGGGGGTCATATGGAAACTAAGAACTCACTGGTCAATAGTATCCTGGTGAACTGTGTGTAGCAACATTACATGTAAAGTTCTGGATCCCCCCGAATAAGGCTGGTTGCCACGTTCCAGCCACATAGCCCCGATGAGACAGGACTGGACAGGCAGGTCTTTAACAAAGGAATGTGTGTTGACCACCATTTACAAATAAAGTCTATACAGGGTCCTCAGACAGTGAGGGAGAAGACAGGAGACAAGGAAAATCTGCAAACATAGGTGAGAAAAACAGCGTGCACCCCCTTTTCCCCCCAGACACGTCACCTTCTTTACTGTCTGAACGTTAACCAGGGGTGACCCTCAGGGAAGTGCCTCTCAAAGGGTGACTGAACTATGCACGTGAGGGGCACAAACACCCCAAGCTCGCTCCCTACCCAGCTCTCTCTGTCTGACCTAAGCAGACAAAAGAAACAGCCTCTGGACGCTGGGAGCAGATCCTGGCCTGGGAATTTGGGCAGCAGTGTTATGGGGAACCCGTGGGAAGAACCTCACCTTGAACCAAGTCTAGTTTCTTACGTTCAGAAAACGTTTTATCTTTATTTCTCCTGTCGCCATTTCTGACTTTAGCACCTCAGACTTGTACTCACTTAAAATCTCTCTCGTTGTCGTGAAATAATCTTGGTTACTCTTTATTTAAAACGAATCCAGTGTTGGGAATGGCTGGGGTAACGCCCTGTACGGCAGCAGACTGTTGGAGCTCGGTCCCTGTCGAGGGGCGACGGACCTAAGCTGCCGGGGCTGCCCAGGAGAGGGCTGGACAGTGCAGAACACAGACTCCTGGGGGAACACCGGGGACGGAGAGCGTGTTGTAAGTACGTGGCCACGTCTGGAGGCAGCAGAGTGTGGCTGGGGTTTGCTGACAGGCTGCGGGGTCAGAGCTGCTGGCCCAGGGCTGTGGCTACACACAGACGCTCAGGGTGGGACCTGCAGGCTGTGGGTCTGGTTCTCAGGAGCCCGGGGTGGGAGCTGCAGCAGGAAGCGCTGGGAGGCACCCCAGGGTGCAGGGCAGGTGGTGACCCAGCTGCTGACCGGTCTGGACTCACTGTCCTGGCGATATCACCCCACAGGTGAGCCAGGCCGATTCCAGCGTGGTCTCTGCCAGCGTTCAGCTGAGACACGGGGACCTGGCACGAGCTGGCCCCTGGTCTGCCAGCGTCACAGTCACGCCGGCCGGTGGGGAGCCGGCTGTGTCTGAAATCCACCCCTGCCTCGCTCTGCCCGGGCCAGGGTTCACACCCGCGCCTGCCCGTCTACACACACCCTGTCGCGGGTTTAGCTTTCGCTGTTTCACCCTCCCTTAAACCTGACGCTTCTCAGCGTGCCCTGCACGGCTGTCTGCCGGTCACTGCCTGCACGGGGGGGCCGGTGTGGGGTTACTGAACTCGGTTTCAATTCACACCTTTCGTTAAACCAGAGCAACCCTGTGTAGACGAGTCCTCACCCCACCCGCTCCTCCCACCTGCGGGACTGTGGGACCAACGCGGGAACAGCCAGTCCCGAGTTCCCCGCTGGGGAACGTCCGAGCTCTTCTCCTGTCCTTACCGAGCACATGGAGGGTCGTCTCTCCCTGCAGCTGCTCCGCACCGTAACCAACCACACATTGATACGGCCCCTCATCCGACACCGTCACCCTGGAGAGCGACAGGGAGGCGTCCCCCGTCTCCAACTCCTGCTCCGACACGCTCGCTCCGGGCTGGGATTGTCCCCTGCCCTGGTCGTACTGCGCGATCCTCTCCTCAAACAGAAACCACTGAACCCGCAGGGAGCGCAGATCGACTGGCCCCCCGACGTGGAACCGACATTTCAGCAGCGCCCCAGAGCCCAGCGGGGCCCGGGAGGAGGGATCTGTGACTATCCGCAGCCGGGAACCTGCACAGGGAAAGAGAAAATCACGCTCTGGGGCTCTGGGCAGGGCTGGGCCGTGCCGGGGGGAGGTCACTGCCTGGGGATGGACGAGCCAGTGGGGGGATCTGGTCCCGCAGGGAAGAGGGGGTGGTGGGGTACCTGGGGCAGGTGCTGGCTGTTCTCTGGCTCCCCTGGGTGTGTCAGTGACTAGACACCTGCCCCCCCATTCTCCTTCCCAACCCGTCCCACACGGGCTCCCTCAGAGCCAGGACAAGGCATCAAAGGGAGGTTTTGCAAATAGCTCTGGGCTTCTCCTTGCATTCGCTCCGGCCCTGTCCACGCCCCTCGAGCGATCTCCATGGCCCTGTCTGCACGAGCCTGGCTCACCCCACTGGGGGCACAGAGCTGGGGCAGAGCTGGGGCAGAGCCGGGTTAGACGATACAGCATAATAAACCCCCCCCCCCCGACGATGGGACGCAGCAGGGAGGGGGGAGTGTTGACCTGGGAATGTGCCCTGGGGACGGGAGACCTGAGAGCCTGTCACCTGAGCCAGGAGGGGGAGGGGGAGGTGACACCTCTGCCCAGGAATGTGGACAGAGGCTGCAGCAGGGAACCTGCTGGGTGGGTTTAGTTTCAGTTTGGGGCTGGGTGGAGGAACACCGGGAACCCCAGGGTTGGGGTCTGAGCTCCCTGCCCCCCCAGAAGGACTTGACTGAGGGGTCCTGGGTGTCCCCACAAGCTCTGTTTTGGGGTCCAATAAACCTTCTGTTTTACTGGCTGGCTGAGAGTCTCAGTGAATCCCAGGAAGAGGGGTGCAGGGCCTGGACTCCCCCACACTCCGTGACAGGAGGTAAAACTCGGCAGATAAACTTTCGAACTCTGGGGCTGCCCTGACCAGGGACAGAGACTTTTGGGTCGTTGGACTTTTGGGACTTTGGGTGATTTGGGGTTGCTGGACTCAAGAACCAAAGGGAAAAGGGTATGCCCCAATTTGCTTGGGGTGGGTTTTTGCTCATGGGTTGTGTTATGGATCCTGTTGGGGGTGTTTCCCCAGCATAATGCCACATTGTTTCTCTCTGTTATTAAAAGGCTTTTTGCCACACTCAGACTATGTGCTTGCGAGAGGGGAAGTATTGCCTCTTGGAGGTGCCCAGCGGGGGTGGTATATATTTGTCCCAGGTCACTGGGTGGGGGCTCGAGCCGGTTTGCATTGCGTTATTGGAACGGATCCCCTAGATACTGAACCCGGCCCTTGTTGCTGCCAACTCTGACGGGCAGAAGGGTTACACCCAGGATGAGAGGCCTTTACACGGCCATCTGCCCCAGGGCACGGGGGCTTGGTGATGGCTGGCAGTAGCCCAGACTGCGGCAAGGTGGGGATAGTGGGTTGGGGGCTCCCCAGGAAGGGGAGACCCAGAGGCAAAGTGTGGGGGTGCTGCCGGGGGCAGAACCCCAGAGAAGGGGGCACCGGGGTCTGTGAGGGACACGGGGGCCAGAGCTGTAGCGGGTCACCGGCCTCCAGAGGGCGCTCCAGGTGGGGAAGAGCGAATTCCCAACGACCAGCAGGAGGCGCCGCCGGGGTGAGCCCCAACCCCGTCCCTTGGCTCAGACCCCGACCCCCTGTCCTGCCCCCGGGATCCCCCGCGGCTCCCCCGTTCCCTCCCCCAGCTCCTGTCACACCCTGGGGCATTCACATGGGCTCCGGGCAGACTCGGCGGCTGAGGCCAGGCAGAGCTGGGCAGTGACGGACCCATCTGTGCCCAGGGCCCGTCCCCAGGACTTTACTCTGCTGGGGAGCCCCGGGGCCCAACCCTGCCCTCCCCCCAGAGACACAAGGGGGTCTGGACTTACCGGCCACCCCGAGGATGAGGAGGGGGATGAGGAGACCCCCCAGCCCCATGGTCCCTGCCCTCCTTCCCCACAGAGTCGCCATGTCTGGGGCTGTGAGTGAATTTGCTTTCGCTTTCCCTCCCACAGCGACTCACGAAGGGCCATAAAAGCAGGTGAAGAGGCAGGAATTGCCTTAGAGTCCCAAGTCCGTCCTGGCACAGAAACTAGCCACCGCCCCGCCCCGCCCAGCCCTGCAGGCTCGGAGCCGCTCCTGCTCCTCCCAGCGCAGAGGTGAGACCAGCCTTCCAGTCGGCCCCGTGAGCCCCAGGAGAAATGGGGAGCTGCTCCCAGCAGCTCACCCACCCTGGGGGTGTCCCAGCCAGACCCAGCAGGGCCCCTCTGGGGCTGGCGCTCGGGGACTGTGGCTGGGATCTGGGCACACTGGGTCTGGGTGCCGCGTGGGGTTGCTGGAGCCAGCGCTGGGCAAGGCCGTGCCCCCGTTGCCCCAGCCTGGGTTGCTCCGTGTAGGGAGCTCCGCGCCGCTCCAGGCCGGGGGGCCGGCCGTGCCCCTTTCACTGGAGCAGCTCCACTGATCGGCGCGAGTGTAAACAGGGCTCAAGTCCCACAATGGCCAGTTCCGCCCTTTGGCTCCATTTCCAAAGGCTCCTGCCATGAGCAGGGTCCCGGGGCCGCAGGGGGCAGGCAGGGCTGGCGTTGGCTCTGGGGCACCTCGGGGTAACTGCTTCCTCCTGGCCCGTCGGCCGTAGCCGCCCAGGGAGGCTGGGGCTGAGTCGGCAGCCCCCAGCATCGCAAACGGGCGTCTGTGAAGGGGCTTTAACTCTGCTGAGACGCGCTGGGTGGCAGGGACAGAGCGGGGGACGTGGGATTTGCTCCAAGGCGTCTGGGGGCTGCAGGGATCCGGGGCAGGCTGGCGGCTGCAGAGTTTGCTGACCACGGCGGTGAGTGAGCGGGGATGTTAGTGAAGCCGTGACAGACCCTCAGCCCGGCCGCTGTGACTGGGAGTCGGTGGGGCTCTGCGCAGGGGACGGTGAACACGGTGAAGTGTCGCCCAAAGAGAGATGGCTCCCGTTTCCAGCAGCTCAGCACCATCTGCATCACCCGTCACAGAGCAGCACCTGCTGGGGTGTCCGTGGCTGGGGCCCTGGCCCAGGGCTGGCGGGGCGGCCGAGGTGCTGGGCCCGTGGCAGGAGGGGCCGTCTCAGTTGTGGTGCGGTCAGGGCTGGAGGACCTGGCCCTGGCTGGAGCCTGCTGGCTGGGCCGTGTCTGTGGCAGAAGGCGGCGTGGCCTGAGCTGTGGTGGGTGCGTGGGCCCAGGCCAGCCGTTGGCAGTGCAGCCATAGGGCCTGGCCCTGAGCCGGGCGCTGGCGGCTGCCCGTGTTTCACACAGCGGGTGGTGCTGGCTGGCGGGGCTCTGGCTGGGCTGGGTCAGTTCCTTGGCCGAACCGGAGCCTGCGGGGTCACCCTGGGCCTGGCAGGGCCACAGGCTGCCCCCAGCCCTGCCTGGGATGAAGAGTTAGATCAGGCCCCAGCCCCGCAAGCCTCTGCCCAGTTACCCTGTGTGCCCAGCCCATGCCCAGCGCCCCAGGGGGGATGAGAGGCCCTGAGCCAGGGTGCGGATGCTGCAGGGTTGAAACACGGTGTAAGGCCGGTCAATGCACCCCACGGAGAGCAGACCTGCTTTCCAGGGACAGGCCTGCGTCCCCCCAGCCCCGCTCCACGTGCTGCCCCAGCTGGTGAGGGTCCCCCAGAGCTGGCCCCTCACAGACGCCCCTTCCCAGCATGTTACCAGTCATCCCCCACTGCCCATGGGAGCCAGGCCCCGCCCCGGGACCTCAGGGGGATCCTGCCTGGAGAAGCCAGGGCCACCCCTGTCCTGGGGACAGCGCTGGGCTCAGTGCCGGGGGTGGCCCCGAGCGCGGGAAGCTGAAGAGCTCTGCAGGATGCGTGAGGCCAGAGCGGATGTTACAGCCCAGGCCCCACCCGGGGTCCACGGACAGTTCGGGGCTCGGGGTGGGGGAGTTGTGGGGGCAGAGGAAAAATGGGAACTGAGTTGATCGTTGGGGGACAACAGGCCAGGCTGGGCCAGGGGGCAGGGTGGGTGGTTTGCAGGGGATGGGCCATGGGGGAGACAGGACTGTGGGCTTGTATGAGAATGGGGGTGAAAGTATTTTGGGGTGAGGGCTGAGGGGAGGGGGTTAAAGTGGGACTGAGAGGGGGAAATGGAGGTAGAGGGGGCGTGATATGGCCTGGGGTACAACCTGGACTTGGCAACTGCTCTACCCCCTTAACTCTCTAGCCCAGGGCACCTCTCCCACGACTCTGCCAGTGACCAGCAGTCCCTCCAGCCCTGGCTCTCCCCCAGCCTTTAGCCTGTGACCATGCAACCAGCACAGTTACACACAGGCTCTGCCGGCCCCTCCTGCACGGTGTAGAGGGAGACACCCGCACATCCCCCAGCCCCAGCCTGGCCCCCCAGGAATGTGCATCTTGCACAGCTCCAGACCCCCCTGGATCAGCGTAAGCTCGTTAATTAGTTCATCATACCATCAAAGGGTACGAATATGCACCAGTGTTTGTAACCAGAGTAATTCCCCAAACTCCAGTCGAAACCACACTGGCTGAGATAAAACATTAAAATAACAATATTAACTGCAGAAAGAGAGATGTTAAGGGCTTGTAAGTGGCATAAGCATAGAAGTTCAGAATTGGTTACAAAAAGAAATAAAAGATAAAACCACAGTCTAATTTCTTTAAACTTTATCCAGCTGAGTCGAATTTGGAGCAATAAGGTTTCTCTTACCCAAAAACCGACAGCAGCCGGTGCTAACTGGAAAGCTTTTCCCATTAGGACCTGTGACGAAGTGGGACTGTTCTTAATGTTTCCTCTGAATAGTGTGGGGGTGCCTCAGTTTCCCCTATGCAGTTCTTAAGTATCTAGGGGGTGGGGTAAGGGTGTATGATCATTGCAGAGCTCTAGAGGGCAAGTGTGTGCAGGGGTCTGGACACAGAGAATGGCCGACACCCTGTTTCCTGGCCACTGATGGCCTGGGCCCTTCCCCCCTGCAAGGTGAGAGCTAAAGGGTTGGAGAACAAAGGAATCCGGTGACCTCCTGGCCCGGGAAAGGAACAAAGCCCAGAGGAGGAGGGGGTGGAGGGAGTTTCAGTTTGGGGCTGGCTGGGACATGGAGTGAAGGGCAGACGGGGTTGTCTGGCTCACTGCCCCCCAAAATGGACCCAGCTGAGGGGTCCTGTTCTCTGCACCTACAAGCTCTGTTTTAGACCATGTTCCTGTCGTCTAATAAACCTCTGTTTTACTGGCTGGCTGAGAGTCCCGTCTGACTGCGGAGTTGGGGGGCAGGACCCTCTGGCTTCCCCAGGACCCCGCCTGGGTGGACTGGCTGTGGGAAGCGCAGGGAGGGGCAGAGGAGGCTGAAGGCTCCGAGGTCAGACCCAGGAAGGTGGAGCCGGGTGAGCTGTGTGTCCTGCAGACAGGCTGCTCCCCGAGAGGAGACTGCCCCAGAGTCCTGCCTGGCTTCGTGGGGAGCAGCTCCAGAGCATCGCCCGGGGACTCCGTGACAACTGGTGGCAGAGGTGGGATGTACTGCACCCCGTGGACGGCGCTTCCTGCAGTAAGTGACTGGGGAGCAGTAAAACGAAGGGGGATTGACGAGGACCAGGCGTGCTGAAGGCTTAGAGAGGAGCGGTTTCGGGGGACGGTTAACCCCTGGGAGTGTGTGACCAACGAGAAGGACTGTGCAGTAATGGGGTCCCCCTGGGGACTGCGGGGAGCAGTCGCAGGGGCGGAGGAGCCTGCGGCTTGGCCCTGGGAGAGAGAAGGACTCTTGCAGTAACAGGGTCCCCCGGGGGACTGCAGCGAGCGGTCCCAGGGGCGGAGGAGTCTGCAGCTCGACCCTGGCAAAGAGGGGGTGACCTCGAGAAGGGCTGGCACACTAGGGGTTCTCCCTGGAAACCGTGGGGAGCTGAGAGCAGACGGGCCTGTGAGTCCACAACAACTTGGGAAGAGCGGAGTGATGGCCTGTCACCGTCTCCTTAAGAAGGACATTGTAACCCTGTGCAGAAAGAGAGGGTTGAGCATTGGAAAGTTCACCAAAGCACAGTTCATCGTGCAGCTGGAGGAGGATGACCGCTCTAAGGGACAGATTCCTGACCCCAAATGGGGCTATAGCAGGATCTGGGAGCAGCTGGAGTGGTAGCCAGGCATCGCCAAGACTCCTGTCCCCGACCAGACGAGGGTCTTCACGATCGGGTTCCCCATCAGGGGATCGGAGACGGATGGGATTGGAGCTGAGTCCGAGAGAGCAAGAGGACTGTGAGACAGCGAGAGCCCGAGAAAGAGCTGCAGAAGCAGCAGCAGCATGAACTGGCAGTGGGGGAGCGGAGAGGCCTAGGGGACCTCCCCGGGGTGAGTGGGGATAGACCCCGGGGGGCCAGTTCCGCAGGGAACCTCGAGACTAAATTGCTGCCCCTGGTTAAGGAGGGGGGGATATGGATGCCACCTCACTGCCTTTGAGCAGGCTGGAGATTTGAACCAGGGGGACCCTGCGGAAAAGCCCCGGTGTCTAGCTCCCTTGCTGGGTCCCAAGGCCATAGACTCCGTCAGCCAGATGGGTGGGGAGGTGGACAGGCTCCCACTCCTGACCCCAACCTATATGTCTGTGTGGAGTTTCCTGGGGTCAGGCCCCTCGGACCTCCGGTGGGAAAGGAAGGTGATGGTCAATGGGGAGACATTCCTGGGGTGGCGAGATCCGGGGACAGAGAGAACTGTTGTCAGGCCCTGGGTGGTGCAGCCTCAGATGCTGAGGGGCTGTGTGAGCTGGGTGAGGGTCCCAGGGATGAAGCCCCTCGCCCTGCCTATGGCCCAGATCCCTGTGCAGACCCGGGAGGGGTGGCGCTGGCTGGTTGTTAGGGTGCTCCAGGACACCAGCTGCGAGACCCTGTTGTGGGGTGACTGTGTCTCTTTGGGACAGGATCCAGGCCCTGCTCCTGTAACGGCCGAGGGTTTGAATTTGAATCCAGGGAACCAATCGGTGGAGAGGGAAATGGTCAGTGAAAATGCAGATGACCTGGCTGGCAGGGGGGAGGAGTGGCTAGGCTCAGGCTACCTGCCTGCCTGTAACCAGACCCCTGGGGCTGGGTGGGACAGAGAGATGCTCCCCGCCCCCTTGCACACCGGAGAGGGGGCTCAGGCTGGCTCTGATGCAGTGAGGAAAGCAGCGAGCTCGCTGCCTACCCCGACTGGGACAGCAAGGGCAGCGTTGAGCACAGTTTTCAGAGTAACAGCCGTGTTAGTCTGTATTCGCAAAAAGAAAAGGAGGACTTGTGGCACCTTAGAGACTAACCAATTTATTTGAGCATAAGCTTGCGTGAGCTACAGCTCACTTCATCGGATGCATACTGTGGAAATTGCAGAAGACATTATTATATACACAGACACCATGAAACAATACCTCCTCCCACCCCACTCCCCTGCTGGTAATAGCTTATCTAAAGTGATCGTCAAGTTGGGCCATTTCCAGCACAAATCCAGGTTTTCTCACCCTCCGCCCCCCCACAGACAAACTCACTCTCTTGCGGGTAATAGCCCATCCAAAGTGACCACTCTCTTCACAATGTGTATGATAATCAAGGTGGGCCATTTCCTGCAGAAATCCAGGTTCTCTCACCCCCTCACCCCCCTCCAAAAACCACACACACAAACTCACTCTCCTGCTGGTAATAGCCTATCCAAAGTGACCACTCTCCTTACAACCTGCATGAAAATCAAGGTGGGCCATTTCCAGCACAAATCCAGGTTTTCTCACTCCCCCACCCCCATACACACACAAACTCACTCTCCTGCTGGTAATAGCTCATCCGAAGTGACCACTCCCCCTACAATGTGCATGATAATCAAGGTGGGCCATTTCCAGCACAAATCTAGGTTTTCTCACCCCCCCCACACACACAAACTCACTCTCCTGCTGGCAATAGCTCATCCAAACTGACCACTCTCCCCACACTGCGCATGACAATCAAGGTGGGCCACTTCCAGCATAAATCCAAGTTTAACCAGAAGGTCTGGGGGGGGGGGGGGGGAGGAAAAAACAAGGGGAAATAGGCTACCTTGCATAATGACTTTTGGAGCTGAGACCCCAGCTGAGTGGGGGGAGACACAGGCAGGGCAGGGCATCTGTTGGGAGTGGCAAGGTGCTTGGTAAGGAAAGTCTGGATGAGCCTAGGCAGCCTTGTGATCTGATGGCTGTGTCTAGTCAGCAGGGTGGGAAGGCGAGGAGAGTGGAAGATGAGTGTCCCTGGACCTTACCTGTTAGCTGGGTGGAGAATTGTGACAGTGAAGGAAATGTGCCTGTGTCTGTCAGGGGTATTGACTTGCCTAGGGAGGGAGCTACCCTGATCTCCAAGCAGTTGTCTGTGACCAGCCTTGTGTGCTGGGACAAGGGGAAAGAGATCCCAAGCTGTGGGTCTGGGAAAGGAGAAAGTGTGTCCGGCTCTTCTTTGTCTGTGGAGCAGACGGAAGGGGCCTTTCAGCCTGTGATGGTTGAGGGTCGTGCAGTTGTCTCAGAGCTGGTTCTGGATTCAGCTAAAGCCCAGGAAGGGAAGGGTCCTAAGTTTGTGTCTGCTCGGGAGAATGGCCCTGTAACTAGGTCGCATCCAGTTACTGTCTATGTAAAATCCCAGAGCCCAGACAATTCTGGTGCTTGTATTTTGCCTGTTGCTAGTGTGTGGCTGGGAAAGGGTGTCACAACTCTGTCTAATCAGGGTGAGATCCTAGCCAGGGCACAAGGAGAGCATGAAGGTGAAGTGATTGTGTTACCTGCTGAGGGTGTGGAAACCTGTAGCAAGAAGGAAAAGATTCCTGAACTTGTGTGTGGCAAAGGGAAGGAGAATGCTTCTGACCTTTTATCTGGGAAGTCTGTAAGTTTGCCTGAAAGGGGATTGTGTAGGAATCCACCGGACGGGCCAGAGGTGATTCTGGATGTAAGGGAGACCCAGAAAGAGTCTGTTGTTGCTCAGGAAAGTGTTCCTCTAGAGCAAGCCCTAGGTAAAGAGGGTAAGGGCAGAATTTCTGTGAGGGGTGAATTGTTGCATAGAAAGGCCCTAGGGAAAGGAATCCTCATGGAGTCTTTGCAAGCAGTTTACTGCAACTGAAGGGTGTGAAAGTGATTTAATCAAGAAAGTTTCAGTTCCTAACAGCCAGAAATTTTCTGTTGTGAATGGATCCACCGACTGTCCTGTTGAAAGACCCAGTGTGGATAGCTTTGAGAAGGTCTCAGATGAAGTGAAAGCTGTTAAGAAAGTTAAACAGTCTTATAACCAAGTGGCTGTGTTTGGCCAGCTTGTTGGGGAGAAGACCCAATCCCAGTTTGACCCCCTGGGGTTTTGGGGTGGCCAAAGGGCACGGGCCGCAGAAACCTTCCCACATGCGGCCTGCGAGTGCTATCGACCACCCGCGACCTAAGGGAGGGCGTGAAACTGGAAGGGCCTGGTGCAACTCCTACCAAGGACTGGCAGAGATGCTGGGGCATCCATGGGAACGTTGGTGGCTTCGAACTTCCCCAGGTCACCGGCTAAAGTGACCCCGCTCAGTTCGATCTCGAAGGGGGGAGAGATGTGACGAAGTGGGACTGTTCTTAATGGTTCCTCTGAATAGTGTGGGGGTGCCTCAGTTTCCCCTATGCAGTTCTTAAGTATCTAGGGGGTGGGGTAAGGGTGTATGATCATTGCAGAGCCCTAGAGGGCAGGTGTGTGCAGGGGTCTGGACACAGAGAATGGCCGACACCCTGTTTCCTGGCAACTGATGACCTGGGCCCTTCCCCCCTGCAAGGTGAGAGCTAAAGGGTTGGAGAACAAAGGAATCAGGTGACCTCCTGGCCTGGGAAAGGAACAAAGCCCAGGGGAGGAGGGGCTGGAGGGAGTTTCAGTTTGGGGCTGGCTGGGACATGGAGTGAACTGCAGACCTGGTTGTCTGACTCACTGCCCCCCAAAATGGACCCAGCCGAGGGGTCTCGTTCTCTGCACCTGCAAGCTCTGTTTTAGACCATGTTCCTGTCGTCTAATAAACCTCTGTTTTACTGTCTGGCTGAGAGTCACGTCTGACTGCGAAGTTGGGGTGCAGGACCCTCTGGCTTCCCCAGGAGCCCTGCCTGAGCTGACTTGCTGTGGGAAGCGCACGGAGGGGCAGAGGATGCTGAATGCTCCGAGGTCAGACCCAGGAAGGTGGAGCCGGGTGAGCTGTGTGTCCTGCAGACAGGCTGTTCCCAGAAAGGAGACTTCCCCAGAGTCCTGACCGGCTTCGTAGGGAGCAGTTCCAGAGCATCGCCCAGGGACTCCGTGACAGGACCCCCCCCCAGTTCAAATGTTTCTTTGTCTTTCAAATGACCCTGTTGCCTTCCGTGAGGGGGCAGGGGAGGAGAGGTGCCGTGGTGATGCCAGTGTCCCTGAGTTTATACTTTTCTCCCGGTGGGCTGCCCAGCCACCATGTATGTCCCAGTTCACCTGTGTCCCCCATCGTGGTCCAGCAACAGCACCCGCTCTCAGCCGTCACCTCTCTTGGGTGGGGATCTGCATGGCTCTCCCTCCTGACCGGCGTATTTCCAGGCTGCCCAGCACCCTGCCTACGCCGTGAGCTCCCCAGGAGAGTCAGACTGCCTGGCCACCAGCGGCTCTGCTTTGCTTTTCTCCTCAGAGACGGTAACTGGTGCAGGCCAGGTACCACCCAGCCCTTCTACGCCGGCCCCTTTATTCTGGAGGTAAAAGCATTCGAGAGAAAACACATTAAAACAACCAAAGAATCTACACGCGGGCTAATCAACTTACCAGGCATCACCCCTCCTCCCCACCTCCCCAAGGGCTCTGGTCTGCGTCAGTCCTTCCAGCCCTTCCCTAAGGTACGCTCAAGCCTAGAAGAGCCAGTTTCATCCTACCTCTCTTCAGGGGGGCTGGGGAAGTGGAGAGAGTGGGAAATCACCGGCAGGAAAACAAAGGAACCAGGGGTTTTTGATGGGATGTAAAAACTCAGGAGACTCACTGGGACAGGAAGAGGCAGCTTTGAGCAGGAGAGAGGATGGGCATAGACCAGCTAGGGCTAGAGACGGCTAGTGGGGCTAGAGAAGACTCCAGGATTCAGAGGAAAAACCATCCCACATGCCCCCTGAGGACTCTGACGCCAGCCCAAGGAATGCTCCAGAGTGGTGAGGAAACTGAGGCAGGGAAACACATGTACGGTTTATTGCTTTGGTCTAGATCTGTGTTTCTCACGCTGCTAAATATGGAGTGTGCAAATCTGTGTGCCCTTGCTTTCACTATCGCTTGTCCCTTGGAGTGTGGACAGCTGTCTCCTGGGTGTCCCCGCGTGGTGAGGAGTCATGCTGCATCTCCTGCCTCAGTTTCCCCCTCTTCGGGGCCCCTTTAAGAACTCACCCAGTTCAAACAGATGTTCAAACAAGCCCCACAAGGGATCCCATTTATTTAGTCTTCCAGGCCCCTCAGCCCCAACCCCAGGTCAGTCTCTCCCCCAGCAGCCCAAAGTATTTGGAAAACAAAGCACAAACTCCTACAGTCTTTATACCCCTCTCAGCTGGGCCAAGCCCCCTCCTCCCCAAGGGTGTGTCTGTCAGACTCTGCCCTGCTTCTTGGCCAGGGTCTCTGCCAGGCCCCCTGCCTGGAGAGCTTCCCCCCCAGCCCAAGGCAAGCCGCCCTGTTATGCTGCTTCAGAGGGAAACTGTAACCCCAGAGCGCCCACCCAGCGGGAGTTCTGGCGACGGCGTGTTTGAGATACGGGGGAGGAAGTGGGGTTTGGGGGGCATCACTGATCCCAGGGGCTAGGCAGCGAGAGCACAGGGTCAGAGCTCTCAGGAGGGGGTGCAAGGCAGAGGATCTGCACCCCACAAGTAGGCTTAGAGAGCCCAAGCCCTGGGCTGTGGCTGGACTCTGGTCAGACTCTGGAGGCTTAGAGCACACGGGGCCCAGGGAAGTGGGTCACCCACACAACAGCCAGGAAAGGTACAGCCAGGAAGCGCTCTCACAAGGGGTGCGTGTGTGCAACACACCATGTTGAGTCCCCACCGGCTGGGGTAACCACCTGCGTTAGCCTGTAGCCCCCGACGGCAGGGGTTTGTCCTGTCCTCTGGGGCAGCTGCCCTGGCCGCTGTCAGGGGGGAGCTGCTGCACTAGAGGGGCCCTGCCCTGCTCCAGTTGGGAAATTCCTAACATCCTGTACGAGTTTCAGGCTTTTCAAGAGGAAAGATCAGACCTGTGACCTGCAGCTCCCTGCTGCGTCTCTCCACTGGGGTGCGTAGGATGACGTGTCCCACCCGGCAGACGTACTCTGCTCCCTGGTCTCTCTGCACCGAGGGGGTGAAGCGGAGTCTCGTCTCCTGCTGGAAGCTTTTCCCATCCTGTGTGCGGGGAGCTCCGGGCTCGATTCTGTACTCAGCCGAGTTCAGTATACGAACAGCCGCCCCAGCCCCCGTGTTCCTCCTGAGCCAGGTCACACACAGCACCCCAGGGAAATGCCCCGCCATGCAGCAGCTCAGGGTGATTTCCTCCCCCGCCGTCACGGACTCAGGTTGGGAGATTTCCGACACCTCCGGGGGCCGCAGGAGACCTGGGGAATGAAACATCCAGAGACAGTTACAGGCCCCGCAAGGGGGAGATGGGGCCTGGTGAGGCCTACTTCCCCCTCCCTGGGGGGGCGGGAGAGATCTGACCCTTCCGTGGGGCTGTTATCCCATAAAATCACCCCCGGGTGTGACACTGTTACACCCCGACCCATCGGCGTCTCCAGCCGGAAAGGGGGACGAGGAATATTAGCTCCCAAACCTCATCCATCCCTCAGGGACCCTGCGGGGGCAGCGATTCCTGCTCATTCCCCGTCCGACCCCAAGGAGCCCCCTCACCTGTGTCCCCGGCTCTGATCTCTCTCTCTATCGGGGGCTCTCGGGGGCTTTGCTGAACGGACACTCGGACTCTGAGCTCCGGACGGTTCAGTCCCCGGCTGGGGATTCTCCAGACGCTGGTCGCGCTGAACGTGAGATCCGGATTCTGGCTGATTTCTGGGGTCTCGTCTCTCCCGCTCCCTGGCCCGTCCCAGCTCCACTGGATCCGGTGAATCTCCCTGGGGTAAAAGTTCTGGATCTGGACAGCAAACGGCACCTCCTCCCGGGGCTCCCACTCCGGTAACACCTGGATCTCGGACACCTGTGGCCGGGCTGCAGGGAGACAGCAGGAGCGTCAGTGAGAGCAGGGGCTGGTCAGGGGGAGAGCTGTAACGTGTCTGCCTGGAGAACTGAGTCAGACCCCGCTGGGGAAGGGGCGGGTGGGGACAGACCGGAGCCGGGGACTACACCTCATGAGTCAGCAAGGCCTGTGTTACGCCTCGGGACAGAGAGCTCTCAGGCTGCCAGGCCATGTGCTGGGCACATAGGCGCCAACTCCGAGGGGCTCTGGGGCTGCAGCCCCCCATCAGCTCCTCCCGCTCACCAGCAGCCCCCCCATCAGCTCCTTCCCTCCCCCCCCCACCCCCCCGCTCAACCCCAGGAGGTGGCGTGAGTCCCACGGCACGGTGTGGGGAGCAGCAGCTCCCCTGGGCAAGGGCCAGTTGTGCCCATAAGAGCAAGGACTGGGTACACCATTCATCGCTTAGCTTAATTACAGCTTAATGTCTTCGCCTGTCCCTTCGCCGCTGGTTGTCAGTGGGGTTTAGTCATGGCAGCGTGGGAAGGAGACAGACCCAGCTGTTATTAGCAAACAGTGTCAGCAAAGGTCGGATGCTTTAGGTAAAACCTTCTCAGAGGTCCCATTCCCGAACCAGATCCCAGATTTCGTTGAAATTCCCTAGAAAATTCCTCCTCTGCCCTCAGACCCTGGGCTGTGAGTTTGGGGAGGACACACTGTTCTCCTCCTGCGAAACAATCAGGGTGAGTCCCCGCCTCAAGTGGAAAACTGAACCCCGTTTTAAACAGAGGGGCTGCTGCACCCGCCCATCAATTCTCTCCAGACCTGACAACCCTCTTTCCCCAGCACGGGGGGACCCTGCGAGCAGCCCACGGGCAAGTCCCCAAACGTTCCAGGACCCGCCCCACATGCCGGGAACCGGCCGGAGGAGGCTCAGCCCAAAGCGACGCTTTGTCTGGATGCTCCAGGTGCCTGAGAGCAGAGACCTCCTCAGCCACAGCAACCCCAGTGTCAGCGCGGCCCTGCCCGGTCCCGCTCGCTCGTACCTCGGAGCTCCAGCGGCCCAGTGGATTTTCCTTCAGGCTCCTGCAGGGTTTGATGTTCCACGGAACACAGGTACTCTGCCCCGTGGTCCTCGGGCACCGAGGGGGTGAAGCGGAGCTGGGACGTCACGCTGTAGGATTTCCCGTCTGGCGCGGCTGTGGGGTCTGGGGTGACAATCTTGTGGGTGCCCAGAGTGTCTAAGCACCGGAACTCCGGCTCTCCTCTTTTCTGTCGGTACCAGGTCACGCTCAGCGCCTTGGGGTAGAACCTGGCTATTTGGCAGCTCAGTGTTACCTGCTTCCCGGGGGCCAGGGCCTCTGACGGGGAGATCTCGCACAGAACTGGGGCCTGTGGGACTAGACCATGTGGAAATTGCACGTTATAGTTACGGCACCTGGAAATCTGACACACGCTCCCCATCACCATCTGGTCTGACCTGGCCCCAGGCCCCGTGTCCCCAGCAGCCTCTGCCAGGCCCTCCCCTCACCCAGCGAGAGCTCCTCTGAACGACTCCTGTGACACCCACAACCTCAGGGGTGCTGGGGTTACCCGGGAGAGGGGTCAGGAGTGGGTGTGGGGCCACAACTGCCCTGCCGGTGGGGGGTGAGTGGAGCAGCAGTAGGCTGTTATCCTCTGTGTGGATCAGGCACTACAGGGGGGTGACTCAGGTGCTGAATTTTTTTCCCCAGTGGAGGCCCCACCCCCACTCCGCCCCGAGTCCCCACCCTCACTCTGCCTCTTCCTGCCCCTGCACCACCCCTCCCAGAGGCCCTGCCCCTGCTCTGCCCCCTCCCCCAAGGACCCCCCTGCACGCCGGCCACTTGCTCGTCTCTGCCTCACCCGAGCACCTCCTGCCAGCCGCTCGCTGCTCCACTGGCCCCCTCTGGAGGCAGCCCAGCAGCGGATCAGTGGCCAGCCTGGGGCCGCAGTACCGCTGTGGCTGGTGGGTGCTGAGCACCCCCTATTTTTTCCTGGGGGTGCCTGAGCCCCAGCGCACCCCCGGAGTCGGCGCCTATGGGGGACAAGAGCGTCACAGCGACCCGCTGACAGCAGAGGAAGGGGGAGACACAGAACTCTTGGGATCTGTCATGGAGTGTGGGGGAGTCCGGGCCCTGCACCCCCCTCTTCCTGCGATTCCCCGGGACTCTCAGCCAGCCAGTAAAACAGAAGGTTTATCGAACGACAGGAACACAGTCCAGATCAGATCTTGTAGGTGCAGACAACAGGACCCCCTCAGTCAGGTCCGTCTCGGGGGCAGGGAGCTTAGACCCCAGCTCTGGGACTCCCTCTGTTTCCCCAGTCAACTCCCAGCTGAAACCCTCTCCAGCCGTCTCACCCAGCCTCGCCCCCCCACTTCTCCAGCCTTTGTCCAGTTTGCCGGGCAAAGGCATCACCTGGCCCCAACCCCCCTCCTGGGCTCAGGTATCGTCCCTCCCGTGAAGTCACCCCCGGATATCCCCATCCCCAATGCAGCCACTACCTGCAAATCTCCCACGCCACATTCCCAGGTCAATCCGCCCGCTCCCTGCTCCGTGACCGGTTCCGTTGCACGCTCGGCAGGGGAGCGTCGTCTAGTGCTTGCCGACGCTTCCGCTCACGTCTCCCAGTGCCTCACAGCCACGTCCCAGCCCAGCCGGTCCTTTCTGTCTCTATCCCCCCAGCCCAGCCCTTCCCTCACTGCTCCTCCCCCCCTGCATGCCAGCCCCGCTGGGCTCCGCTTCTCCACGGCACCTGGGTGCCAGCTGGGGGGCGGGGGGGGCATTGAAAGCACAAGAGAGACAGGTGTCAGAGTAGCAGCCGTGTTAGTCTGTATTCACAAAAAAGAACAGGAGGACTTGTGGCACCTTAGAGACTAACCCATTTATTTGAGCATGAGCTTGCGTGAGCTACAGCTCACTTCATCGGATGCATTCAGTGGAAAATACAGTGGGGAGACAAATCTCCCTATTCTCCGTTCCTGCGCCCAGTGTGAGCACAGAGCAAGCCCAGCTCAGCCCTGGCCCAGAGCACACTCTGAGGGCTCGGGGTCGCGGAGCACGCTGGGTGCAGATGGACGGTGCAGATAACTTAGCTGCCAAACTCTCACGTGCTTCTCTTGAGCACGTCAATGGTGATTGTCAGTGGTGCACAGCGAGGCTAAATTTGGACCAATTTTCACACAGGTGGCAGAAGCTAATTCTGACTCCTAATGACCCTCCTGCCAAATTTGCAGCCCCCACTCCTAAGCAGGGAGGTGCATGAAGGTTAGTATCAGCCTGGGGTGTATTAACAGGAGGGTCGGACGTCAGACACGGCAGCTCATTGTCCGGCTCCACTCGGCACGGGGGGGGCCCCAGCTGCAGTACTGTGTGCTGTTCTGGGTGCTGCGCGTTAGGAAAACTGGGGGCAACCTGGAGAGACTCCAGAGGAGAGAAACAAACTGATCAAAGGTTTAGAGACCTGACCTGCGAGGAAGGGTTAAAAACACGGGGTGTGGTTAGTCTTCAGAAAAGGTGAGTAAGGGGGAGACCTGATCAGTCTTCCAATGGGACAGGGACTGTATTAAAGACAGCGACCGATTGTTCTCCATGTCCGCTGACGGCAGGACAAGCAGCAACCGGCTTCGTCTGCAGCCAGGGAGTTCTAGGTTCGATATCAGGAAACAGTGTCTAGCTCTGCGGGGAGCTCAGCCTGGAACAGGCGTCCAGGGGAGGTCGTGGGGGCCCCGTCACTGGAGGTTTTTGAGAACAGGTTGGACAAACCCCTCTCAGGGATGGTCTAGGGTTACATGGTCCTGCCTCAGCACAGGGGGGGACTAGGTGACCTTTCAGGTCCCTTCCAGACCCATGTTTCTATGAGTTTCTCAGTGCAGCAGTTGTAAGAATTTTTTGACTTCAGCAAAACAAAGTATTTTTCCTAAACATGTTCATTGAAATAGCCCAACCATTTTAGATGAACCCCCCCACCCCCGCACTGTGATGAAATGGGGTCCTATTTACCTTGTTATGTTGCATGTAAGTCCGACTGTTCTATACTAACACGGTGTGTGCCTCAGTTTCCCTGGGTGCCACACCAATGCCTAGATGGTAAGGCTGCCCAGCTGCCTGCACGTAAACACTGGAGCCCTTCGTAACCTGAGCCCAACACCTTTTTCCTGGGGGAGGGCCGACCGGTGTGGCTGGGGAGGCAGCTGGGAGGAGACTGGCAGTCTGGGAATGCAGGGAGAGAGCTCAGAGCCATGGCTCTGGGCTTCCCTTGCCCCAAGATGGATTAGGCTAAAAGTCATTGATTTCCGTGCTAACAAGATCTATGCTATGCTGTGTCCTGATCAACTAATAAATCTTCCATTTTACTGCCTGGCTGAGAGTCACGGTGGATTGCAAAGTCGGGGTGCAGGGCCCTCTGGCTTCCCCAGGGGGTCCCCTCCAGGTGGGCCCGCCAAGGGGAGGCATACGGTGAACAGGGATGCTCAATGCTCCAAGGTCAGTCTGGGAAGGCCAGAGCCGAGGTGGCTGTTTGCCCTAGGCAGCGAGCCCTGCGGGCAGACACGCCACCCCAGAGTCCTGGCTGGCTTCAGAGAGAGCAGTTCCAGAGCATCAGACCTGCGCTCCATGACACCCACACCCACAAACACACTCCAGGACTAAAGAGCTCGAGGCAGACACCCAGCCTGGGAAATTTCAGCCTCAGCAGTTAAAGTCTGGCAAAGTTACAAGCAACCAAAACCAGGTGCTTACAATGGAAGTGTCGGGCAACCGTAGCTCTAGGAGGTGCCAACATCTGCACTTAAAGTTATTTGAACGGCACCCAGAGCGTCCTGGGCTCTCCCCGTGCGGAGGAAAGACACGGCCCCTCCTTTGAGGCGCTCCCCAGCTGTCGATGGGTTACCATTCGGTTGTTTCACATGGATTGTGCCCCCTCGGAGTGACTCTGCCCACCAGGGATGGGGCACTTGCCGTCTGGCCCTTTGCTGGCCGGCTGGAGGCCTGCTGGGAACGTCTCACAGGGCTCCCAGCACCTGTCCCTGGTGGGCTGCACGTTGAACAATGTTCAGTTGACATGGGCCCCTTCCCTCCCACGTTACCCCCCCACACACACACTCACTGTTACCTCCTGCCTCTCCCTGGGCATCTTCCTCCTGTGCAGGATCCGACACCGTGTTTGCAGCCGCTTTGGTCTGGTTGTCAGGCACCCCCTGATCCTTCTCGTTGGTCTGACTGCCGGGCGCCCCCTGGTCCCCTGCTTTGGGCTCGCTGGTGGGCACCATCGCCTCCCCACTGTGCTGGTTCAGAGCCGTCTCTCCCTCCTCCCCAGCCGCACTGTGCTGGGCTGGGAATGCCACCTCCACCGCCGGCGGTGTCTGTGGGGAGGCTGCCCCCGCTTGCTCCTCATCCCGGGCTCCCGTCTCCCCCAATGGCTCCGTGTTCGGGGATTGCCCCTCTGCCTCTGGGCCCCCCTGCGTAATCCAGGATGACGCCCTTGGGCCCACGTCAAACGCTTTTGATCCAGAAGAATTGGAACTTGCTGGGAAACAAACCAAGCGGGAGGGTGAGTCTCTGAAGGGGCCCCACGGGGTCAGTTCCTTTGGCAGAACCAGAGCCCCCAGGTTACCCTGAGCCTGGGGGGCCACAGGCTGCCCCAGCCCTGCCTGGGAACAAAGGGTTAATTCAGGCCCCAGAGCCTCTGGCCAATTCATCCATCCCGGTCTCCTGATATTTAGGCCCAGACCCCAACCCTAACCCTCCAGAGGGCTGGAGGCTCTGGACTCAGGGTTCTCGGTTTACAGGGTGGGCGCAGGGCTTCACCGTGTACTTCCCCGTCTACACCGACCACTCTCCCCTGACCTGGCTGCACCCGATGAAAGGAGCCAACGCCAAGCTCCTGAGATGGAGCCTGCTCCTGTAGGATTACGACATGGACGTGGTCCACGTGAAGGGAAGTGCCAACCTGATAGCGGATGCGCTGTCCCGGAGAGGGGGCCCCGAACTTCCCCAGGTCACTGGTCACAGTGACCCCGCTCAGTTCAGTCTCGAAGGGGGGAGAGATGTGACGATGTGACGCAGCAGGGAGGGGGGAGTGTTGACCTGGGACTGTGCCCTGGGGACAGGAGACCTGAGAGCCTGTCACCTGAGCCGGGAGGGGGATGGGGAGGTGACACCTCTGCCCAGGAATGTGGACGGAGGCTGCAGCAGGGAACCTGCTGGGTGGGTTTAGTTTCAGTTTGGGGCTGGGTGGAGGAACACAGGGAACCCCAGGGCTGGGGTCTGAGCTCCCTGCTCCCCCAGAAGGACTTCACTGAGGGGTCCTGGGTGTCCCCACAAGCTCTGTTTTGGGGTCCAATAAACCTTCTGTTTTACTGGCTGGCTGAGAGTCTCAGTGAATCCCAGGAAGAGGGGTGCAGGGCCTGGACTCCCTCACACTCCGTGACAACGTGACCCCTCTGGAGTCGCTCTCCCGTCCTGCCCCTCACCTGTGACCGGCGCCCTGTCCTCCTGCTCCTGAATCTCGCTCTGGTCCTGGCCCTGAGCAGGTAACAGCGGCTGCTGCTCAGGCCCCTTCCCGGCATCGCTGAGCCCATCATTCGCCATCAGCACCGTGTCCTCGCCGCGCGTCTTGTCTCTGCTCCCAGCTGGGTCCTCGGGGGGCGTCTCCACTGCACTGTAAGGACCTAGACAGAGACAATGAGACACACGGGGTCAGAGCGACCCAGGGGGTCAGTGTCGGGGGGTGTGGGAGACGCGTCCGGCCGGAGCTCGGGGCCAGGAACGGCAGATCCCTGAGAGCAGGAGGGTGAAACCTCCCCTGGGGATGGGCCCTGCTGCAGGGGGCTCAGTCTGTAGAGAGACCCCGCAGCCCCTGGGGTGTCCCTGGCTGTGTCCCTGTCCCCTCGGCCTCCCCAGACTCTCTGCTCCCTCTGGGGCCAGCAGACACCCCCACCCCCGGCCAACGGCACCGTCCCCCGTTACCTTCCCGCCTCTTCCTCCAGCAGTAAATGGCTACTGCAGCCGCAGCTCCCCCTGCGACCAGGATCCCCAGGGTCGCCCCGATCGCGGCGCTGGTGTGATCCGCTCCTGCTCTTGGGGCTAGGAGAGAAAAGTCAGACCCGGCTCACGGCACCGCCCCACACCCGGAGAACGGGCTCCCCGCACCAGCGGGACACCCGGGGCGGTCTGACTGGGCCGCGCTCCAGCCTGCCCGCCAGGGCCCTTTGCTGCGCTGAGGACGGAGACTCCAGCCGCTGGGAGCAGCTGCAGAAGCGGCCAAAGCAGGGGGTGCTGCACCGGGGGGGGGGGAAATGGGGCCCAGCTGGAGCCACCCCTCCCCCAGCACCCCTGGACTCAGAACCGTGCAAGGGAGACCCCCCCCACCCCACCCAGGGGGCACTCACGCCCAGGCGGGGATTCCCTTTCCGTGGGGCTTGGGGGGGACAACGTAGGGAGCAGCCAGCCAGCCCCCCCTCCACACACACACACACAGAGCGGCACATGGCGAGAGCACACAGCAGACAAGTGACGTGGTCACTGACCGCTGTACCCGGTCCCTGCTGGGTCGAACAAAACCTCTTCATTTCTTAGCCCGTCCCCCGCCCTTCTCTGAGGAGGGTGTCACGGAGTGGGGGGACTCAGGGCCCTGCACCCCTCTTCCTGGGATTCACCGAGACTCTCAGCCAGCCAGTAAAAGGGAAGGTTTATTGGACAACAGGAACACAGTCCAAAACAGAGCTTGTGGGGACACCCAGGACCCCTCAGTCAAGTCCTTCTGGGGGAGCAGGGAGCTTAGACCCCAGCCCTGGGGTTCCCTGCATCCACCCCCTAGCCCCAAACTGAAACTCCCCCCAGCCCTTCCTCCTCTGGGCTTTGTCCCTGTCCCGGGCCAGGAGGTCACCGGATTCCTTTGTTCTCCAACCCTTTAGCTCTCACCTTGCAGGGGGGAAGGGCCCAGGCCATCAGCTGCCAGGAAACAGGGTGTCGGCCATTCTCTGTGTCCAGACCCCTGCACACACCTGCCCTCTAGGGCTCTGCAATGATCATACACCCTTACCCCACCCCCTAGAGACTTAAGAACTGCCTAGGGGAAACTGAGGCACCCCCATACTATTCAGAGGAACCATTAAGAACAGTCCCGCTTCGTCACAGCTCCTTTCATCTGGTGCAGCCAGGTCAGGGGAGAGTGGTCGGTGTAGACGGTGAAGTGTCGCCCGAAGAGATAGGGCTCTAGTTTCTTGAGGGCCCACACCATGGCCAGGCACTCCTTCTCGATGGCCGCGTAGTTTTCCTCCCGGGGTAGCAACTTCTTGCTCAGGTACACGATGGGGTGTCTCTCCCCCTTTTCATCCTCCTGCATTAACACCGCCCCCAGTCCCGTGTCGGAGGCGTCGGTGAACACCACAAAGGGCTTGTCAAAGTCTGGGTTTGCCAGAACTGGGCCACGGACCTGAGCCTCCTTCAGCGCCCGGAAAGCCTCCTGGCACTGCTCGGTCCAGACCACCTTGTCTGGCTTCCCCTTCTTGCATAGCTCGGTGATGGGGGTGGCGATGGCGCTAAAGTGGGGCACAAATCTTCGGTAGTATCCTGCCATCCCAATAAAGGCTTGGACCTGCTTTTTGGTGTGGGGAGCGGGCCAGTCTCTGATCACCCCCACCTTGGCCGGTTCTGGCTTTAGGCGGCCGCTCCCCACCCGATGGCCCAGGTAAGATACTTCAGCCATCCCCACCTTGCACTTCTCCGCTTTGACAGTCAGCCCAGCCCCCTGGAGTCGGTCCAGCACTTGTCTAACCTGGGACACGTGGTCCTCGCAGGTCTGGCTAAAGACACAGATGTCGTCAATATACGCCACGGCAAAACTCTCCATCCCCCTCAGGAGCTGGTCCACTAGGCGCTGGAAGGTGGCCGGCGCTCCCTTGAGGCCGAAAGGCAGGGTCAGGAACTCATAGAGCCCCAGAGGCTTCTTCTGGGCTCTGGCCAGATTCTCCCTGGCCAGGCCCATGAGTTCAGCCAGTCTCTCTCGGAAGGTCAGGACATACTCCACCACTGACTCTCCATTGGGAGTGGCCTTCCCCTCCCACTCGTCTCTCATCAGGTCCAGGGGGCCCCTCACCCTCCTTCCATATAACAGTTCGAAAGGCGAAAATCCAGTAGACTCCTGGGGCACCTCCCTGTACGCGAACAGCAGGTGAGGTAAGTACTTGTCCCAATTCTGCGGGTGCTGGTTCACAGAGGTTTTCAGCATCATCTTTAGCGTCCCATTGAACCTCTCCACCAGCCCATTGGACTGGGGGCGATACGCTGAGGCCCAGTCGTGCCGGACCCCACATTTCTCCCACAAGCACCGGAGCAGGGCCGACATGAAGTTGGAGCCTTGGTCTGTCAAGACTTCCCTGGGGAACCCCACTCGGCTGAAAATGGTCAGGAGCGCATCTGCCACGGTGTCTGCTTCAATGGAAGCTAAGGGCACTGCCTCAGGGTAGCGGGTGGCGAAATCTACCACCCCCAGAATGTATTTCTTCCCCGACCGGGTCGTCTTGCTGAGAGGCCCCACGATGTCCATGGCCACCTTCTGGAAAGGCTCCTCTATGATGGGCAAAGGTCTCAACGCCGCTTTCCCCTTGTCCCGGGCCTTCCCCACCCTCTGACAGGGGTCACAGGATCGGCAATACTGCCGGACGGTGGTAAAGACCCCGGGCCAGTAAAAGTTCTGTAGCAACCTCTGCCGGGTGCGCCGGATTCCCTGGTGCCCTGCGAGGGGGATGTCATGGGCCAGGGACAGGAGCTTGCGGCGATACTTCTGGGGGACCCCCAGCTGCCTCCTGATCCCACAGGACTCCCCTTCCCCTGGGGGAGCCCATTCTCGGTACAGGAACCCCTTCTCCCACAGGAACCTCTCCTGGCAGCCTCTCCTCATGGTCCGTCCCTCACTGAGGTCGGCCAGGTCCCTGAGCTTCTGCAAGGAGGGATCTTTCCTCAACTCGGCCTGGAACTCAGCGGCTGGGGAAGGGATGGGGCCCGGTTCCCCCTCCGTGGCCAGGTCTGAGGCCGCAGCCTCTCTGAGCCGTGCCCCTCGGCGCTCCCTCCCCACCAGAGTAGGGTCCTGCACCTCCGGTGTGGTACCCTCCCCAAGGTCAGGGCGCAGTGCCCCTCGCCGGCTCTGGCTACGGGTCACAACCAGGGCGATCCGGGGGTTGCTTGGCCAGTCCTCTAGGTCTCCCCCATCAAAACTTCAGTGGACAAATGGTGGTGTACCCCCACATCCTTGGGGCCCTCCTTGGCCCCCCATTTCAGGTGTACCCTTGCCACGGGCACCTTAAATGGGGTCCCGCCCACCCCCGTCAGGGTCAGGTAGGTGTTGGGCACCACCCGATCTGGGGCCACCACCTCGGGCCGGGCCAGCGTCACCTCCGCGCCCGTATCCCAGTATCCATTGACCTTCCTCCCATCCACCTCCAGGGGAACAAGGCACTCTCTCCGGAGGGACAGCCCCGCACCCACCCTGTAAACCGAGCACCCTGAGTCCGGAGCATCCGGCCCTCTGGCGGAGCTGGCCGGGGGTACTCTCCCCTCCTGAGCAGGTGGCAAACTGGTAGCCCCCCTTTCCTGGGTCGCCTGCCCCTCGTCCAGCTGAGTCCCTACCCAGTTAACCCTGGGTAGGTTGGGTCTGCTCAGTCTGTCCCTGAGCCCGGGGCACTGGGTCCGTACGTGGCCTCTCTGGCCACAGTGATAGCAGCTCAGGTCACGTTGGTCCCCTCGAACGGGTCGGAGGGGCCCGACACCAGGCGTTCCCCTTTGGAGGGGGTTCTCCCTATTTCCCCGCTGGGAGGCCCCATGGTGACTCTCTCTCTGCATCGGGGGGGGCCTGTTCTTTTGGGACTCCTCCCGGCTACCCCCTGACCGACTGTTCACAAACTCGTCGGCCAGCTGCCCTGCATGCTGGGGGTTCGCGAGCTTTTTGTCCACCAGCCACAGCCTCAGGTCGGAAGGGCACTGTTCATACAGGTGCTCCAGTACAAACAGGTCAAGCAGGTCCTCTTTAGTTTGGGCCCCCGCTGTCCACTTGCGGGCATATCCCCGCATCCTGTTGACCAGTTGTAGGTAGGTGACCTCAGGCGTTTTACGCTGACTCCGGAACCTTCTCCGGTACATCTCGGGGGTCAGCCCAAACTCACGGAGCAGAGCCTGTTTGAACAGTTCATAGTCCCCTGCCTCTGCCCCTGTCATCCGGCTGTAGACCTCCACGGCTTTGGGGTCCAGTAAGGGGGTGAGGAACTGGAGCCTGTCTGCAGGGTCAACCCTGTGCAGCTCGCAGGCATTCTCAAAGGCCGTCAGGAAGCTATCTATGTCCTCCCCCTCCTTCCGCTGGGCCAGGAAGCACTTATCAAAGCTCCTTGCAGTCTTGGGTCCCCCCTCACTCACCGCAGCCAGGGCCCCACTGCTCCTCAGCCTGGCCAGCTCCAGTTCATGCTGTCTTTGTTTCTCCTTCTCCTGCTGCTCATGTTGACGTTCCCTCTCCTTCTCCTGACGCTCCCTCTCCTTCTCCTGACGTTCCCTCTCCTTCTCCTGACGCTCCCTCTCCTTCTCCTGACGCTCCCTCTCCTTCTCCTCCTGCTCATGTTGACGTTCCCTCTCCTTCTCCTGACGCTCCCTCTCTTTCTCCTGACGCTCCCTCTCCTTCTCCTCCTGCTCATGTTGACGTTGTTTCTCCTTCTCCTCCTGCTCATGTTGACGTTGTTTCTCCTCCTCCTCCTGCTCATGTTGACGTTGTTTCTCCTCATGTTGACGTTGTTTTTCATGATCCTCCAGCTCCCTCATTTTCCTCTCCCTCTCCCATTCCAGCCGCATCCGCTCCAGGGATGGGGAGCTCCGCCGGGAGGATCCCCTGCTGGCTGCTGGGGTCAGGGGGCCCTCGGTATTCGCTGGGCTTCCCACAACCCCTCCCCCAGGCCTAGGTAGGAAGGGTCTCGGGATGTCCTCGGCAGCAGTCTGACCCCTCCCAGCCTGGTTAGGCCCCAGGGCCCATGCTGCGTCCCCCGGGCGGCTTCCCTCCGGGACAGGGATCGGGTCATCCAAGCGATCCCTCTCCTCCAACTGGGCAATCAGCTGTTCCTTGGTGGACCCCCCGATGCGCAGCCCCCTCTGCCTGCACAGCTCCACCAGGTCGCTCTTAAGGCGTTTAGCGTACATCTCCCGGCTGGCCACTCGCAGGCCGGGCAGCTTTCCACGGTTTCCAGGAAGAACCCCAAGGGTGCCAGTCCTTCTTGAGGTCACCACCTCTTTGCCAGGGTCGAGCTGCAGACTCCTCCGCCCCTGGGACCGCTCGCTGCAATCCCCCAGGGGACCCTGTTACTGCGAAAGTCCTTCTCTCTGGTCACACACTCCCAGGGGTTAACCGCCCCCTGAAACCGTCTCTCTCTGAATCTTCAGCACGCCTGGTCCCCGTCAATCCCCCTTCGTTTTACTGTTCCCCAGTCACTTACTGCAGGAAGCGCCGTTCACGGGGTGCAGTAGATCCCACCGCTGCCACCAGTTGTCATAGGGTGTGAGGGAGTCCAGGCCCTGCACCCCTCTTCCTGGGATTCACTGAGACTCTCAGCCAGCCAGTAAAACAGAAGGTTTATTGGACAACAGGAACACAGTCCAAAACAGAGCTTGTGGGGACACCCAGGACCCCTCAGTCAAGTCCTTCTGGGGGAGCAGGGAGCTCAGACCCCAGCCCTGGGGTTCCCTGCGTTCCTCCACCCAGCCCCAAACTGAAAACTACACCCCCGCAGCAGGCCCCCTCCTGCAGCCTCTGTTCCCATTCCCGGGCAGAGGTGTCACCTCCCCGTCCCCCTCCTGGCTCAGGTGACAGGCTCTCAGGTCTCCCGTCCCCAGGGCACATTCCCAGGTCAACACTCCCCCCTCCCTGCTGCGTCCCATCCTCACAGGGCCTCATGCCGGCGAGTCACTGCATCCTAGCTCCCTGGCTGGACAATGGCTGTTGGTGGTTGTTTGACACCCGCCCGGGCGCTGATGACTTTCCTTGCTGTTGCCTCAGGGGGAGCTAATATCTGGCTGATTCCCCAATTTACAGCATGTTTCAGTGACAACCGTACCACACAACCTCAGAACTGCATTAATGACACACATCTATGGGTAGAGAAATGACTTTCAGCAGGTCATAACCTTTCCCCTGACACCTCACCAGGCCTGCCTTCTATGTAGGATCACGATTATATACAGATGAGGAGTGTGGGGGTTACAGGATGCTCCCCCAAGGTACAGAGTGTCACAGTACCCATGTCCCAACAACAACGATTCAGTATTTTGTCAGGCAGAATTAGAGTCTTGTTCTCTCCCCAGCCTGGGGCTGCGGGGTGTGTGTGGGGGGGAAGCTGGGGGTCAGAGGGTGCCGGCTACCCTGGCATTTCTGTTATAAAGCCACAGTCAGACCTGAGCCCTCCTCCGGCCTCCTACTGTCCCCCACTACTGTACTGGGCCCCTTCAGCCCTGGGGGCTCCAGCATCCCACCCCCCATCCCCAATGTACCATCCTGGGTCTCTGCTGGGGTCCCCTGTCAGACTCAATGGAGTGCACCCTTCAGCCCATAACACGCAGCTGGGAGCCCAGCACCCCCTCACCTGTGACAGCCAGGGCGAACCCCTCCCGCAGGGGCTGAGCCAGAGCCGCGTGGGTGACGCGGCAGGAGAAGAGGCTGCCGGAGTCGCTCGCGGTGGGGGTGAAGGTGTAGGTCAGGGTGAGGTTGAAGGTCCCGTCCGGGTTTCTCTGGGGGGCAGAGTGAGTGGTGTCGGTCAGAACCCGCCCGTCTCTCAGCCACGTGACGGTGACGTCCCCGGGGTAGAATCCCCACACGTGGCAGGGGAAGGCGCTCGCTGCGTTTAACACCCCTGCTTTCCGGGGGATGGAGAGTCTGGGAGCAGCTGGAACGAGAGAGACAGTCATTGAGCTGTGTCTGGGCGAATAAGTGATATTTTGGGTTACCCCCATGCGCCAATCTGAGTGTAAGATGCACAGATATACCCCATTCAGTACTGTGGGGCACGAAACACCCCGGGTCACCGGGGAGGTTTTACCCCAGTGGGATGTAGGAAGGCGCTTCAGACATGGTGATTGAGGGTCCATAGTTCAGAAGGTGTCAGTGCCAGGCAGGTCAGGAGGGGGCTGGGGTACAATTTCCCGGGCTCACGTCTATTCGGAGCAGGAAGAGAGCGGCCAGCCGAACCCGGCACTCAGCTGTCTGGGTGCACTTTGGGCAGCTGGATTCCCCCTAGAGGAATTACCTCCGGAGGCAGGATTCATAGATTTTGTGGCCAGAAGGGACCATTATGATCCTCTCGTCTGACCTGCCGCACGCCCAGAGCCGAGAGCCCCCCCTGCAGCTCCGCAGCTGCTCTGTAGTGTGGACACTGCCTATGGTGACAGGAGGGGTTCTCCCATCGCTGTAGTTAACCCACCTCCCCTAGAGGCGGTCGCTACATGGACAGAAGAATTTGTCCATCGACCTAGCGCTGTCTGCACCGGGCATTATTTCTCACACCCCGAGTGACACAGCTGGGTCAGTCTAACGTTTCAGTGTAGCCCAGGCCTTAGTTCCTTTCATCTGGGGGGTTTTATCCCCCTCCGGCCATGTGCTCTGAGCTGCAAACTCCGCTGATGGGAGGAGTCCACTCGCATGACCCATCTTCCTGGGGCGGGGAGCAGAACCACAGGAAGAGTGGTTCGTCCTTTTGTGGACGGTTTCTCAATCCAGGTGTAAGGAGTTTCCAGCTGCGAGATCCAGCCCTGCCCTGTCTGGTATCGGTGGGTCTCCTCTTTCGGGAGGGGCATGACAATGTCTGTGTAAAAGCAGCTCTTCCCACTAACGTCCCTCTCCGGCGATTCCTGCGGCCACAGAGGCTCACGCTGGACCCGCTCCAGCGTCACATCACAATACGGGACACAGCGCTTCCACGTGAGATTAATGCAGGCGGCAACTCACAAGCATGGGACAGAGCCCAGACACCAAACACTTCCTGAGATTTCTAATACCGATCGGTGACGGAAAGCACCCCGGTATTCACACCCCAGACCCACCGCAATAATCTTTGTCCAGGATATGCCTGGGCGGGGGTCATATGGAAACTAAGAACTCACTGGTCAATAATATCCTTTTGAAATCTGTATAGCAACATTACATGCAAAGTTCTGGATTCCCCAAATAAGGCTGGTTGCCACGTTCCAGCCACGTAGCCCCGATGAGACAGGACTGGACAGGCAGGTCTTTAACAAAGGAACGTGTGTTTACCTCCATTTACATATAAGGTCTAAACAGGGTCCTCGGATGGAGAGAGGGGGGAAGACGGGAGACAAGGGAAAACCTGCAAACAGAGGTGAGAAGAAACAACATGCAGCCCCCTCCCCACCCGACACGTCACCTTCTTTACTGTCTGAACGTTAACCAGGGGTGACCCTCAGGGAAGTGCCTCTCAAAGGGTGACTGAACTATGCACGTGAGGGGCACAAACACCCCAAGCTCGCTCCCGACCCAGCTCTCTCTGTCTGACCTAAGCAGACAAAAGAAACAGCCTCTGGACGCTGGGAGCAGATCCTGGCCTGGGAATTTGGGCAGCAGTGTTACGGGGAACCCGTGGGAAGAACCTCACCTTGAACCAAGTCTAGTTTCTTACGTTCAGAAAACGTTTTATCTTTATTTCTCCTGTCGCCATTTCTGACTTTAGCACCTCAGACTTGTACTCACTTAAAATCTCTCTCGTTGTCGTGAAATAATCTTGGTTACTCTTTATTTAAAACGAATCCAGTGTTGGGAATGGCTGGGGTAACGCCCTGTACGGCAGCAGACTGTTGGAGCTCGGTCCCTGTCGAGGGGCGACGGACCTAAGCTGCCGGGGCTGCCCAGGAGAGGGCTGGACAGTGCAGAACACAGACTCCTGGGGGATCATCGGGGACGGAGAGCGTGTTGTAAGTACGTGGCCACGTCTGGAGGCAGCCAGAGTGTGGCTGGGGTTTGCTGACAGGCTGCGGGGTCAGAGCTGCTGGCCCAGGGCTGTGGCTACACACAGACACTCAGGGTGGGACCTGCAGGCTGTGGGTCCTCACCCCACCCGCTCCTCCCACCTGCAGGACTGTGGGACCAACGCGGGAACAGCCAGTCCCGAGTTCCCCGCTGGGGAACGTCCGAGCTCTTCTCCTGTCCTTACCGAGCACACGGAGGGTCGTCTCTCCCTGCAGCTGCTCCGCACCGTAACCAACCACACATTGATACAGCCCCTCATCCGACACCGTCACCCTGGAGAGCGACAGGGATGCGTCCCCCGTCTCCAACTCCTGCTCCGACACACTCGCTCCGGGCTGGGATTGTCCCCTGCCCTGGTCGTACTGCGCGATCCTCTCCTCAAACAGAAACCACTGAACCCGCAGGGAGCGCAGATCGACTGGCCCCCCGACGTCAAACTGACATTTCAGCAGCGCCCCAGAGCCCAGCGGGGCCCGGGAGGAGGGATCTGTGACTATCCGCAGCCGGGAACCTGCACAGGGAAAGAGAAAATCACGCTCTGGGGCTCTGGGCAGGGCTGGGCCGTGCCGGGGGGAGGTCACTGCCTGGGGATGGACGAGCCAGTGGGGGGATCTGGTCCCGCAGGGAAGAGGGGGTGGTGGGGTACCTGGGGCAGGTGCTGGCTGTTCTCTGGCTCCCCTGGGTGTGTCAGTGACTAGACACCTGCCCCCCCATTCTCCTTCCCAACCCGTCCCACACGGGCTCCCTCAGAGCCAGGACAAGGCATCAAAGGGAGGTTTTGCAAATAGCTCTGGGCTTCTCCTTGCATTCGCTCCGGCCCTGTCCACGCCCCTCGAGCGATCTCCATGGCCCTGTCTGCACGAGCCTGGCTCACCCCACTGGGGGCACAGAGCTGGGGCAGAGCCGGGTTAGACGATACAGCGTAATAAACATAAGAATAAGAGCTGGAATCCCTGAGCGTTGTGTTAAGTCGTGGGGGAGCGTGAAGATATAGGGCGGAGCAGTTTGCGGCTGGAGGGGCTTGTGGACTGGTGGTGGAGCAGTTCATGGGACGGCGGGAGCTGCTGGTGGGACGCGGAGCCGAGCGAAGCAGTTCGTGGGGCGGCTGGTGGAGCGGAGCCCTATGGAGCTGTGGGGCAATCCGCTTCAGGTCATGTAAGGTGCCCCTTACCTCTTCTCCCCCGCCCATCTCCACCCAGGTTGGGAGGTGTGACGATGTGACGCAGCAGGGAGGGGGGAGTGTTGACCTGGGAATGTGCCCTGGGGATGGGAGACCTGAGAGCCTGTCACCTGAGCCAGGAGGGGGAGGGGGAGGTGACACCTCTGCCCAGGAATGGGAACAGAGGCTGCAGGAGGGGGCCTGCTGCGGGGGTGTAGTTTTCAGTTTGGGGCTGGGTGGAGGAACGCAGGGAACCCCAGGGCTGGGGTCTGAGCTCCCTGCTCCCCCAGAAGGACTTGACTGAGGGGTCCTGGGTGTCCCCACAAGCTCTGTTTTGGACTGTGTTCCTGTTGTCCAATAAACCTTCTGTTTTACTGGCTGGCTGAGAGTCTCAGTGAATCCCAGGAAGAGGGGTGCAGGGCCTGGACTCCCCCACACTCACTGACACCCCCGCCCCCCGTCTACACGCACACTCCCTGCTGGGCTACGGCACAGAGGGGACCCAGCAGAAGGGCTCTAACCCCCCCGCTTCCTTCTGAGCCTGAGCCAGCCCCAAATGGAGCAGTGTGACGAAGTGGGACTGTTCTTAATGTTTCCTCTGAATAGTGTGGGGATGCCTCAGTTTCCCCTGTGCAGTTCTCAAGTCTCTAGGGGGTGGGGTAAGGGTGTATGATCGTTGCAGAGCCCTAGAGGGCAGGTGTGTGCAGGTGTCTGGACACAGAGAATGGCCGACACCCTGTTTCCTGGCCACGGATGGCCTGGGCCCTTCCCCCCTGCAAGGTGAGAGCTAAAGGGTTGGAGAACAAAGGAATCCGGTGACCTCCTGGCTGGGACATGGAGTGAAGTGCAGACGGGGTTGTCTGGCTCACTGCCCCCCAAAATGGACCCAGCTGAGGGGTCCTGTTCTCTGCACTTACAAGCTCTGTGTTAGACCATGTTCCTGTCGTCTAATAAACCTTCTGTTTTACTGGCTGGCTGAGAGTCCCGTCTGACTGCGGAGTTGGGGGGCAGGACCCTCTGGCTTCCCCAGGACCCCGCCTGAGCGGACTCGCTGTGGGAAGCGCCCGGAGGGGCAGAGGAGGCTGAAGGCTCCGAGGTCAGACCCAGGAAGGGGGAAGCCGGGTGAGCTGTGTGTCCTGCAGACAGGCTGCTCCCTGAGAGGAGACTCCCCCAGAGTCCTGCCTGGCTTCATGGGGAGCAGGTCCAGAGCATCACCCAGGGCCTCCGTGACAAGCAGTCATGGGGTGGGGAGGGGTGGATTTCCTCTAGGGACAGGTCAGTCCGTGGATGTTCCTGTCCCAATATCGGGGGCCAGCTGCTGTGGGAGGCAGGACCCCAGAGGAGAGGGGCGCTGGGATGCTCCGGCCTGGCTGTTCCCAAGCTCCTGTCCCCGGGGCAAGGTGAGGAGGTGACCGGCTGGGTCACCGCTGAGAGGTTGTGCCCGGAGAGACACCAAGATATTGGGGGGCAGCAGGTCCCCAGTGCCCTGGGTGAGATCGCAGTGTACCCGTCCCTTGGCTCAGACCCCGACCCCCTCTCCTGCCCCCGGGATCCCCCGCGGCTCCCCCGTTCCCTCCCCCGGCTCCTGTCACACCCTGGGGCATTCACACGGGCTCCGGGCAGACTCGGCAGCTGAGGCCGGGCAGAGACTGACCCATCTGTGCCCAGGGCCCGTCCCCGGGACTTTACTCTGTTGTGGAGCCCCGGGGCCCTGCCCTGCCCTCCCCCCAGAGACACCAGGGGGTCTGGACTTACCGGCCACCCTGAGGAAGAGGAGAGGGAGGAGGAGACCCCCCAGCTCCATTGGCCCTGCCCTCCTTCCCCACAGAGTCGCCATCCCAGCACCTGGCAGGGCCCCTGGCAAATTCCCTTTCACTTTCTGTGGGTCGCAGGGCGGGGCTGTAACCCCGGGCAAAGGGTGGAGATAAGAGTTTACAGTTACTGATCCCGTCACACCCAGACACTCACCGAGCCGGATCAGCCAGGGGAAGGGCCCAGCCCCCCCAACCCATAACCCCCTCCCCGCCGGGCTGGGGGTGAATCCCCTAGGGTCGGAGGGGGCTGGGTCCCCCCAGGAATGGTGATGGGGCTCAGCCCCCATCCCGTCCCGTGCTGGCTGGGGGTCACCCCAGAACAGCCCCCTGCGCCCCTCCCAGCACCCAAAGGGGAGGCAGCTCCGTGCTGGACTCTGGGGCTTGGGGAGCACATGGGGGGTTTAACCCCATCTGGGGTTGCCAATTTGCTAATCCCTGAAAACTGAACAGCTCCTTCTGCAGGAGCGAAAGGCCCGTTGGCCTGGCTGGGCCAAGGACATGTTTGTGGGGCCCCCGACCGATCCTGCCCTGTAGGAGATCGGCAGGGAGCTGTTCCTGCCCCGTAGCTCCTTCTCTGCAGTGATCAGTCTGGGATCGACAGCTCCCCTCTGCTCCCCGCCTGCTGCTGGCTCTGCCCCACAAACGCCAGGGAGCTGCTGGATATTCCAGGTCTCTCGCCCCCGACAGCATAAGAACATGAGAACGGCCAGACTGGGTCCGACCAAAGGTCCGTCCAGCCCCGTGTCCTGTCTGCTGACAATGGCCAGGGCCAGGGGCCCCACGGGAGTGAACAGAGCAGGGAATCGTCCAGTGACCCATCCCCGTCGCCCATTCCTGGCAGCAGCAGGACGTGGGGCGGGATGGGGGATTCTGCTGTAGAAAAGTCCTGGGGCTCCCGCCAGGCAGCAGGGCAGAAACGAGGGTTCGGTGACGGTCTCAGGAGCTGCCGTCTGGAGCATGGATGTGACCGGAGGTTTGGGGTGCGAGGTATGAATGAGCAAGGGATGTTGGTTCTGTTGAATTGTGCAATTAGCTGGTTTAAGGCTGTATTTGTGCGGTAATGTTCTGCGAATCACTGGTTTGAAGGAAATCCAGCATGGAGGGTACGAACGGGGACCCTGGGACTCCATCTTTGTAACTGACGTGGGTACAGTTAAGACGCTGGATACCCCCGGCTCACACTGGACAGAACCCGCTTTTCCCGCCAGAGCCAGCCCCCCACACACCCCCCGTTCCCGCAGGAGACCTTGCTCGGCACCAGCGCGGGGCTGCCCGCGGCTCCAGAGCCAGTGAGAGGAACCGCGCCCATCCCGTAGTGAGGGGGAGGAAGGAGAGGCCGACCCTCGCCCTCCCCCCGCCCCCCCGGCAGCTACCCTTGCCCTCCCCGCCCCCCAGCAACTACCCTCGCCGTCCCCACCCCAGCAAATCCACCTGGCCTGGGAAGGGTCCCTCTGCTTTCCTGGTGATCAGCATCCCGGAGGGTCTCCCCGCTTGCAACGAAGCCCGTCCATCGTCGGGACTCCCCAGTCTCTTCCTCGAAGGCTCCCGGTCAGCCGGAGAGTAGAAGGTCCTGGGCCTCGCACCCGGACATTGTGTCCACTGCGCCTAGGAAAAGCAGGGAGAGGTGTCTGTATTGGGGCATCGTTTGTTGTTTTCTCCAACACCAAGGGAGGTTTTGTGGTTCTGAGCTTCAAGCTCCTAAACCAGTCGCTGATTCACTGTGTGTTTAGGCTCGTGTTTCTCCCCTTCTTTTACCCGGGTTCTGTCCCTTTCCCCTTCATACGCTCACCTTTGTTGGTACCATCTGATCTTGTCTGCTCTCTACTCGCACTGCACCGCACAGGGAGGGAGGGACACACCGATTGTCAGCTAATCTAACCAGTGACAGACAGGGAAGAGAGTCCAGTCTGCCCTCCTGAGAAAAGGGGGTTTCCTTTTCTATTTCCCCTCCTCTGCCATTTCTGGAGTTTACCCTTTGGACGCGTTGCCTTATCCCCCTTGAGGTAACGGGGGAAATCTGTCCCAGGTCCGCTCTTCCCTAGTTAATCAGCTCTGTGATGAAGTAGGAATTTTTTGCAATATTTTTATGAATCCTCTGCTTGCCTCAATTTCCCCCTAGACTTTGCAGTTGCAAACCTGTGTAGAGGGTGGGGGGATGGCTTAAGTTTGCTTTCATGGCCGACTAGGAGACTTATGTCTCCCTGGTGTGTACCTGTCTGAGCAGACCGAATGCGTCATTCAAAGCACAGGCTGAGGCTGACCCATGCCAGTGGAAATCCCAGTCCCCAGGACACTGACCCCAGCAGCCAACAGCCCAGAGGGAGGTGGATTTCCCTGCCTCTCCGCAGGGAAGCTGAACAGAGGCCTCGGCTTGAGAACAGAGAGCTGAGAGCGGTGCTTTGGGGGGACAAGTGTGGGCTGTGGAGGAAGCTGGAAGCTCTCTCCTGGGAACCGGCTCGGGAAGGAAGCCAGAGAGCGAGTCGCAGAGCCTGCAAAGGGAGCTCACGGCTGGGCTGGTGCACCGCTCGGTGTTGACCAGAATGGTTTGTGCTTTAACCTTCATTTCTTGGCGCCGCTAACCTGAGGACTTCCAGTGCTGGGTCCAGTTGACTAATCCACCCCAGTGTTTTGACAGCGCTGTGGGGGTGTCACCGCAAATGCTGGGCGAGGGGCAGAGTGGACAACTCCCGGCCAGGAGAATACGCTGCTCCGTACCGAGCACGCGGAGGGTCGTCTCCCCCTGCAGCTCCTCTGTCCTGTACCCGACTCCACATCCGTACGGCTCCTCGTCAGACCCCGTCACACTGGAGAGCCGCACTGCAGCTGCTGCTCGGAGATGCTCAATCTGGGAATCTCCCCTGCCCCGGTCCTAGGCTGCTATGTGCAGATCCCAGAAACGCCAGTGAACCTGCAGGCTGCTCAGATCGATGGGCCCCCCAGTATCAAACCGGCATTTCAGCAGCGCCCCAGAGCCCAGCAGGGCCCGGGAGGAGGGATCTGTGAATACCGGCAGCCGGGAACCTGCACAGCAGAAAAGAAACAGCGAGCTCGACTGTAAGGGGAACGACAACAATTCCTGTCCCTCTTGGTGAACGAGGCACCTGGCTGGGAGAGACCTGCTCTCCCAGGTCCCCAAGGGGCCTCCAGACGCCCAGAGAGCTGCTGCCCGGCCTGAGGGGCCCCAAACGCAGCGGGCCAGGATACCGCTAATGCTAGTCACTGGGGAAACCAAAATCAAGCGCCGAGCGTGCAGCAAACTGTGGTGGGAGAGATCCTGAGGGGATCGGCAACGGGCTGAATGCACCTAGAGCCTGGGGGCTTTTTAACGGGTTGCATAGCTGCACATACACCCCCCCCCGCAGCCTAACCCCCCCCAGGCCAGGCCACAGCCCTAGGGGCACGAGAGGTGAGGGGTCCTCCATGCTAGCCTCCCCCCACACCCGCCCCTTTGATACCACTCTGGTGGGCGACCCGCTAAGCCCTGCCGCGACTGGTCTGTGGGCCGGGAGCCCCACGGGGGCCTGCTCTGGCGGCTCCCGTTTCCTGCCCCTCGGGTTTCCTGCCCCAGGCTCTTCTCCCTGGGGGCGGGGAGCAGCCTGTGTCTTGCCGTGGGGTCGACACCTCCCCGCTACACCTGCTCAGGTCCCCAAGCAATGGCTTAGTCTGCTCCTGCCTAGTGCTGGCTCTGTGACTCAGGGCAGGATTCTGGGAGGGGGCAAGGCTGGGGGGATCCTCAGGAGGGTTTGGCGGGGAGCATTTCCCGCAGCTCAGAGAGGTCTGTCTCCCCAAGGCAGGCAGGGTTCCCAACTTTCTAACAACACAAACCCGAACACCCTTGCCCCACCTGTCACGGAGGCCCCGGGTGATGCTCTGGAACTGCTCCCCAGGAAGCCAGGCAGGACCCTGGGGGAGTCTCCTCTCGGGGAGCAGCCTGTCTGCAGGACACACAGCTCCCCCGGCTCCACCTTCCTGGGTCTGACCTCAGAGCATTCAGCCTCCTCTGCCCCTCCGTGCGCTTCCCCCAGCGAGTCTGCCCAGGCGGGGTCCTGGGGAAGCCAGAGGGTCCTGCCCCCCAACTCCGCAGTCAGACGTGACTCTCAGCCAGCCGGGGAAACAGAAGGTTTATTAGACGACAGGAACATGGTCTAACCCAGAGCTTGCAGGTGCAGAGAACAGGACCCCTCAGCCGGGTCCATTTTGGGGGGCAGTGAGCCAGACAACCACGTCTGCCCTTCACTCCATGTCCCAGCCAGCCCCAAACTGAAACTCCCTCCAGCCCCTCCTCCTCTGGGGTTTGTCCCTTTCCCAGGCCAGGAGGGCACCTGATTCCTTTGTTCTCCAACCCTTTAGCTCTCACCTTGCAGGGGGGAAGGGCCCAGGCCATCAGTGGCCAGGAAACAGGGTGTCGGCCATTCTCTGTGTCCAGACCCCTGCACACACCTGCCCTCTAGGGCTCTGCAGAGATCATACACCCTTACCCCACCACCTAGATACTTAAGAACTGCCTAGGGGAAACTGAGGCACCCCCACACGATTCAGAGGAAACATTAAGAACAGTCCCGCTTTGTCACACCACCCCCTTCCTGAGACCCTGCCCCCTGCCCCGCCCCTGCTCCGAGGCTCCATTCCCCACCCCTCCCACCCCCACCCCGGTCGCTCGCTCTCCCCCAACCTCACTCATTTTCACTGGGCTGGGGCAGGGGGTTCAGGGGCACGAGGGGTGAGGGCTTCGGCTGGGGCTGCGGGCTCCAGGGTTGGGCCAGAAACGGGTTCAGGGGGGTGAGGGTCTGGGGTGGGGCCGGGGATGAGGGGTCTGGGGTGCACGGGGGGGCTCTGGGCTGGGGCAGGGGGTTGGGGCACAGGAGTGAGTGCTGAGTGCAGGTTCTGGGAGGGAGTTTGGGTGCAAGAAGGGACTCGGGGCTGGGGGTTCGGGGTGCAGGCGCTGGGCGGCACTGACCTCAGGTGGCTCCTGGGAGCGGTGAGCATCTCCCTCTGGTTCCTAGGTGGAGGCGCGACCAGGCAGCTCTGCATGCTGCCCCCCCCCCGGCAGGTGCTGCCCCCACAGCTCCCAGCCAATGGGAGCTGCAGAGCCCCTATGCCTAGGAGCCAGAGGGACATGCCGACCGCTCCTGGGAGCCCCGCAGAGCTGAGTAGGGCGACTGCCAGCCCCACTCTGCTGCCAACCGGACTTTTAATGGCGCCGCCAGGGTCCCTTTTTGACCAGGTATTCCAGTCGAAAACCGAACGCCTGGCAACCCTAAAAGCAGGCTCCCCGCTAGCCCCCCATCGCTGCCTCTTTGAATGTCGCCTGGCCCCCTCCATGGCCTTTCCAGCACGTTTTGCTGCTCCGTGCCAGGCCGCGAGTCCTGTCAGTCACTGTCCTGACGCAGCTCGCTAGTACAGTCGCTGGACACGGAGTCGCTCGGCGTCCCACCTGTCCCCCAGCTTGGTGTGGGGCGAGTGATACCTCCCCGTCGGGAGTCCACCAGGAGTCTCATGATATTTGGTTTAAAGTCCCAGCTCCAGGAGTCATGTCATTATGGGAGAATCTCAGCTTTCATTTAAACAGGCATCATTTGCTCTGGGGCACAGGGGGCAGACCCTCCCCCCAGACTTCGCAGGATATAACGATCACATCTAATGTTCTACACGCAGACACCGCTTCTTCCGAAACGACCCCGCTGCATTTCAAAAGAAAAGGAAGCATCGGCCCCCAGGCTTCGTCCACACCAGGCACGTCAGTGATTTGTGCTCCATCTGCAGCCGAGCGGCTGCCCGCAGACAGCTCAGGGCGCGTGCACTCGGGGTGGGTTTGCGTTTAATCCCGTCCACGCAGGCAAGCGGCTGCAAGACCTGCCCCACCCGAAGGGGGTGCCCCACACAGCATCCGCTCCTCACGAGGAGAGCCCCGGCCTCCGTCGGCCCCACTCGTCTCCTCAGCCGGCAGCTGGCCGCCGTGCAGTGACAGGAGGTGGGGCTCAGACCCACAGCCTCAAAGGTGTTCCGCCTCCGAGCCTCCGTTGAGGAGAGTGAGGAGCTGAAATACCTTGGAGGATCGGGGCCTAAGTCCCTTGGATAACGTCTCCTCTGAACTGCCCCTCAGCCAACGCACCCCACATTATCCCCTTCTCCCCACACATGCCCCTGCAGCCCCACAGCCCCAGCCACCCCCCCAAACTGTGCCCCCTCCTTACCCCCACACATACTGTTCGTGTCGTTAGTGAGCGAATGCACTGTGGGTTGTGCCACAGACTCACAGATCGTGCCCACTCTTGGCCCTGTGCGGTCTGTGGGGGGTGCCCCTTTCAGTGAGAAAGCTCTTCTCAGGGGTCCACTCTCTCTCAGGGTTCAGCCCCTCCACCTCCTGGAGCCGCACCTCTCTGAGCCTTAGCACGCCTGTTTCTCGCTGTGGGCCCCCTCATGGAGTCCCCTTGCTCTGGATCCCCGGGGCCTCCACCCCCCGCCCTCCCGAAGGGATGATGCCACCCTGTTCTCTAGACCGGAGCGACTCTCCGCCCGTGTAAAACAGGAGGGTTATTGAGCATCTGAACCCAGCACAGGAAACTCTCCGGGCCTCAGGCCTGGCCCCCCTCAGCCCAGCACATCCCAGTCTCCCCTGCATCCAGGGGGGCTCTGCCTGATCCCTCTCTCCAGCCCCGAGCCCCCCTGCTTCCCCGCTGGGCCTCTGAGATCCCCTCCCCCGTCCATTGTCTCCTCTCCAGGTAAACAGGGTCATAAACAGGGTCTCCTGGGCCCCCTCTCCTCTCTCCACAGCCCATTGTCCCCCCACTGGCCAGACCCGGCTGGGACTCCCGAGCTGGGCCTCCGGGTCCCCAGATCACCTGTCGCTGGGGTCTCCATTCTCCAGGCCACTGGCCGGGGTCCCAAGTTCCCTCGCTGGTCCTGGGTAACCACAAACTCCCTCTCCCATCACCTCGTTAAACCTGTAGCACCTGGGGAAACTGAGTCCCAGCCTCTCTGCATCCAAACCAGAGGAAAACCAAGAAAACCCCCCACAGAAAACAAGGAAAAACAAGAAACTCCCCCACTTTGTCACAGGTTGTTACCAGTAAATCCCAGTGTGACAAAGCACAGGGGGGACGTTAAACTGGGACATTCAGTCAGGGACCGAGTGGGGCTGGCAGGGCTGCAGCAGAGGCCAGGGGCTCACAACTGGGGGGAGCCGAAGGCTTTTAAGTGCCCCACCCACTTCTGACCCATAAGAGGCCTGTGGCAGGTCCCCCTTCCCCCCGGGACCCAGACCTGCCCAGGCAGGTACAGCGCCCCGTCCCCAGCCATCTCCTCAGTATTTCACCAAAGGGGCATGTGGGTCTCTGCTGAAAACCCTGAACGACCTGCTTATCATGGTCACTGTGGCACCGCCGGGCCCGGACGGAGCAGGGCCCCCAGGGCAGAGACCAGTCTCCTCCAAGTTGAGATGAGGAACTTCTCCTGACCCTGCTGCTCAGCCACGACTCCTGTGTCACCCCCGGCCCAGGGGACACCGACTGACAGGACACGGGGACTCGCTGAGCACCTCATTTATTCACCTGAGCACGAGCCCCGGGGCCAGACTGGGGCAGTGTGACGGAGCCGGCTGCCAGGAGGGGTGGCCCAGCGCCCCGGCCTCCCCCTGCCTAGCCCCTGAGCGAGCAGCCCCCAGACCAGCAGGTCCAGGGAGCCTCAGTTACTGTGGCCAGCTCCAGCCCGGGGCAGGGACCCGCGTCAGACACAGGGCAATTGGAGCCAGTAAGCGATGGCTATGGAACAGCAGGGATCCCTAACTCCCATCACACATGCTGTCAGTGTCCCCCACATAGACACACACTCTGAACTCTGGGGTACAGATGTGGGGACCCACATGAAAGACCCCCTAGGTTTATATTTTAACAGCTTAGGTTAAAACTTCCCCAAGGCACAAATCCTTTCCTTGTCCTTGGACAGTATTGTTACCACCACCAAGAGATTTACACAAAAATTCAGGGAAGGGTCACTTGGAGTCCCTATTCCCCCAAAATATCCCTCCAAGCCCCTTCACCCCCTTTCCTCGGGAGGCTTGAGAATAATATACCAACCAATTGGTTAGCAATGTGAGCACAGACCAGACCCTTTGTCTTCAGGGCACTGAAAATCAATCAGGTTCTTAGAAGAAGAACTTTATTTATAAAGAAAAAGTAAAAGAATCACACCTGCAAAATCAGGCTGGAAGGTAACTTTACAGGGTAATAAAAAGATTTAAAACACAGAGGATTCCCCTCTCACTCAGCTTCACAGTTACAAAAACAGGAATAACACTACCTCTGTAGCATAGGATAATTAACAAGCTAAAACAAAAGATAACCTCACGCATTTCCTTGCCTTACTTACAATTTCTGTGATGTTAGATGGAAAATTCTTGGTATATTTTCAGGAGACATTGTACCTACTTGGCTTCTCCCTCCCTCTGGAGAGGGAACAACAAAGAGAGCACAACAAACAAAACCTGCCCCCCAGATTTGAAAGTATCTTCTTTCCTCATTGGTCCTTCTGGTCAGGTGCCAACTAGGTTATTGAACTGTTTAACCCCTTACAGGTAAGGTGATTCAGTACACCTGTCAAGGAGGAATTTTATGCTACTGCATACATAAAAGTTGTTACCCTTTGTGACGAAGTGGGATTGTTCTTAATGGTTCCTCTGAATAGTGTGGGGATGCCTCAGTTTCCCCTAGGCATTTCCTAAGTCTCTAGGGGGTGGGATAAGGGTGTATAATCGTTGCAGAGCCCTAGAGGGCAGGTGTGTGCAGGAGTCTGGACACAGAGAATGGCCGACACCCTGTTTCCTGGCCACTGATGGCCTGGGCCCTTCCCCCCTGCAAGGTGAGAGCTAAAGGGTTGGAGAACAAAGGAATCAGGTGACCTCCTGGCTGGGGAAAGGGACAAAGCCCTGAGGAGGGGGGGCTGGGGGGAGTTTCAGTTGGGGGCTGGCTGGGACATGGAGTGAAGGGCAGACGTGGTTGTCTGGCTCATTGCCCCCCAAAATGGACCCGGCTGAGGGGTCCTGTTCTCTGCACCTACAAGCTCTGTGTTAGACCATGTTCCTGTCGTCTAATAAACCTCCTGTTTCCCTGGCTGGCTGAGAGTCCCGTCTGACTGCGGAGTTGGGGGGCAGGACCCTCTGGCTTCCCCAGGACCCCGCCTGGGCGGACTGGCTGTGGGAAGCGCAGGGAGGGGCAGAGGAGGCTGAATGCTCCGAGGTCAGACCCAGGAAGGTGGAGCCGGGGGAGCTGTGTGTCCTGCAGACAGGCTGCTCCCCGAGAGGAGACTTCCCCAGAGTCCTGCCTGGCTTCGTGGGGAGCAGCTCCAGAGCATCGCCCAGGGACGCCGTGACGCCCTTCCCTCTATATTTATGACACATGCCGTCGGCCGCCCCATGCCCAGTCTCCTCGTCCCCCCCAGCAGGGCGGCAATGGCCACACGACCTCCCCTGGCGGGCCAGCTGACACAGCACTGGCTATGCTGTCTGCTCGCAGTTGCCTGGAGAGGCGTCTGCGGTCCCGTGTGCCCCTAGTTCTTCCACCCGCTCAGCACTGTCTGCATCATCCCCCCCGCGTGTGGCACTGGCCTGAGCCTCTGGATCTGGGCCCCCAGCTGGTGGGGCACGGACCACGGCATCCGGCAGCACTTGAGTCACTGGGGTGGTGCTGGCGACCCTGCGTCCTACCACACCGACTGCTGGCCTGGCACCGCCTGGGCCACTCTCTGCCAGTTCACTGGTTGTGTCCTCGTCAGCTGTGCTGTCTCCCTCCTGGCCCTCTGCCGATGCGTCGCTGGTTATGCCCCCCTTTGCTGGCGTGGGGCTGGCCGTGTCATTCTGCGCCATCGTGATGCCTCTGCGTGTGTCACTCGCTGACTTGGTCTCAGCCCCACCATCTCCCCCTGCTTGGCCTTTTGGTGCCGTGTCACCTGCCCCCTCCTCCACCAGTGGGCCGGTCACGGCAGCCGCCTCTCCGCTACCTGCCGGCTCCTCTTCTCGCCTGCTGTTCTCGGACTTGGATGGTTGGGTTCTTGCAGAATCTGCGTGTCCGAGAAAACAAACCGAGCGGGAGGGTGAGTCGCTGAGGGGCCCCCCGGGGTCAGTCCCTTTGGCAGAACCGGAGCCCCCGGGGTTGCCCTGAGCCTGGGGGGCCACAGGCTGCCCCAGCCCTGCCTGGGAACCAAGGGTTAATCCAGGCCCCGCAGCCCCTGCCCAGGCCGGCTGGAGGAGTTTGACTCTGGGGGCCCGTCGCTGCTGAGAGCCCCCAGCGGGGGAGGGACACGCTCAGGGCCAGAGACGCTGCGGGACAGAAACGACAAACCAGCGTCACCGGCTGCCAGCAATCCCTCCTCCTGCCCCAGGCTGGGCCCCCGCAGTGTTACCCCCCCGGCTCTGGAGCGTGGCCCCCCCAGGAGCCCCTCTGCCACGGCCCAGCCCCCGAGCCCGGCCAGAGCCCAGCTGAGCCCAGTCAGTCACGGTCTGATCAGAGCTCCCAGCTGTCGGCACTGGGGCCGTTCTCGCCTTTCCCCCACAGCCAGCCGGGCTCCTCTCGCCTTTCCATCCTCCGAGCTGGGCATTGGGCTCACCTGCCCCCCTGAGCCCCAACGTTCACCCTGCCCCGCTGCTGAGCTCTGTGCCCCCACCTGGACAAGGGACCCTTCTGCTCCCCACCCCTCTGCTCTCCAGACCCTTCCCCTGGCCTCTCCTGAGAGCAGCATCCGCGGGGGCATTGCAGCCCGAGAGCCGGCGCCGTATCAGGGCGTTTGTCGGGGCTGGCACGTGACCCTCCCATCAGGGGTCTGTGCTCTGGGCACTGAGGCGCTTTGGGAGACCCCCAGTAGGGAACAGCTGGCAGCACCGGCTCTGCGGCCATGGGGGAGCTGGGCCCAGCTGGGAGCATGTGCTTACAGTGGCAGAGAGGGGCAGATTGTCCCCTAACCTGCTTGCACACGGGGCCAGGGCGAGTGATGGGACCGGGGCTATTGACTCCAGCCCCAGAGCGGGACGGGTGCAGTCACTGCTGGGCAGGACAGTGTCTGCCAGTGGGGGCCAGATCTGCCGGGTCTGTGACATGATTCTGTCCGGCCACTTCAGTACTGAAATGTATCCAGTGCTAGGGGGCCACACACCACATAGCTTGTGTCAGCTGAGCTCACTGCACCCAGCGAGGGGCTCCTCACATCTCCCCAGTCCCCCACAACAGGCACCCTGGTGCCCCCTTTCCAGATCAATAGGATCCTGGCCCCCGCTGCCCAGGCCATTCCCAGCAGGTTTGGAATTGTTGGGATGTGGTGTTCAGATATCACCGGGTGATGAAGTGGGACTGTTCTTAATGTTTTCTCTGAATACTGTGTGGGTGACTCAGTTTCCCCTAGGCAGTTCTTAAGGATCCAGGTGGTGGGATCAGGGGGTGTGAATGTTGCAGAGCCCTAGAGGGCCAGTGTGATGATGTCGGCACAGAGAATGGCCAAAACCCTGTCTCCTGGCCACTGATGGCCTGGACCCCTCCTCTGCAAAGGTGCCAACGGAAGGTGTTGGAGAACAAAGATCAGGTGACTTCCTGGTGAGGGAGGCAGGCCAGGGGCCAGGCTGGAGAGTTTCAGTTTGGAGCTGGCTGGGGAAAGCAAGGGAGGCCCAGAGCCAGGGTCTCGCCTCCCTGGCTCCAAGATGGACCCCAGCTGAGGGGTCCTGTTCTCTGCACCTACAAGCTCTGTGTTCGACCATGTTCCTGTCGTCTAATAAACCTTCTGTTTTACTGGCTGGCTGAGAGTCCCGTCTGACTGCGGAGTTGGGGGGTAGGACCCTCTGGCTTCCCCAGGACCCCGCCTGGGCGGACTCGCTGTGGGAAGCGCCCGGAGGGGCAGAGGAGGCTGAAGGCTCCGAGGTCAGAGCCAGGAAGGTGGAGCCGGGGGAGCTGTGTGTCCTGCAGACAGGCTGCTCCCCGAGAGGAGACTTCCCCAGAGTCCTGACTGGCTTCACAGGGAGCAGTTCCAGAGCATCGCCCAGGGACCCCGTGACACACCGCGTTACAGACAGACGCACTAACGGTAGCTGAGTAGACACGGCTTGGGGTCTGGAGCCGAGGGAGGGGGATGGGCGTCAGACCTGGAGCTGCAGTCAGAGCCTGGTGTCTACACACCTACTTTCGGTGCCATGGGGCGAGTCTGTCGACCTGGGCTCTGAGACGCGCTGCTGCGGGCTGTGCAGACGTCCCCTAAGTGTGAGATTCACCTGTCTCAGACTCCAGGTGTTTATCCAGCGCCTGGCGCTCTCCGATCGGTTCTGGACCCCTGCCACACCTGGACTCGCTGGGTACAGGCTCTGCAGTGGATGGGCCTGTTTGCAAAGTCAGGGGCAGATTCGCTGCCCAGTTCCTCACTGTGGTATCTCGGCCCCTCGACCTGGGACGGGTCCCTCCTGCACCTTCCCTTCTAGAGGCACCTGGCACTGACAGAGGTTCAGGGCATTGGTGCTCTCCCTCGGGTCTGAGGGCAGCCTGCTCCTTCCTGGCCACAGGTCCCAGCTGTGGCGGACTGACCAGAACGGGTGCAGGGCTCCCTGGCCCTGAAAATACGCCTACAGCAGCAGCTCCAGCCACGTTAGTGAGGAGCCGTCACCGACCCAGAGACGGGATGAGGCAGCGCTTGGGTTTACACAGCTCTGGAGGGATCTTGTCCACAGCTGCAGGGCTGGGAAGTGACTCGTGTCTGAGTGCCTAGTGCCGGGGCCTAAGGCAACCGGGTGCAGGCCATACACACACGATGGGGCCCATAACATGGCTGGTCCCTGGACAGGGCCTTGAACAGGCAAACACAGAATGAAACACCCCAGTGAGGAGCCCTTAGGAGGAAATTCAGAGCTGCCGACTGACCTGTAACCTCCAGGGCTCTGGTTTGTTTCTCTATTGGCAGATTCCCTAGAGCAGCGTGTCCCACCCGGCAGACGTACTCTGCCCCCTGGTCTCTCTGCACCGAGGGGGTGAAGCGGAGTCTCGTCTCCTGCTGGAAGCTTTTCCCGTCCTGTGTGCAGGGTGCTCCGGGCTCGATGCTGTACTTCGCAGAGTCCTGCAGAGGATCAGCAGCCCCAGCCCCTCTGTCCCTCTTGAGCCAGGTCACACGCAGATCCCCAGGGAAATGCCCCGCCATGCGGCAGCTCAGGGTGATTTCCTCCCCCGCCGTCACGGACTCGGGTTGGGAGATTTCCGACACCTCCGGGGGCCGCAGGAGACCTGGGGAATGAAACATCCAGGACAGTTACAGGCCCCGTAACGGGGATACGGGGTCTGGCGGGGGCTTCTCCCCCCTCACTTCAGACGGGAGAGATCTGACCCCTCCGTGGGGCTGTTATCCCATCAAATCACCCCCGGGTGTGACACTGTTACACCCCGACCCATCGGCATCTCCAGCCGGAAAGGGGGACGAGGAATATTAGCTCCCAAACCTCATTCATCCCTCAGGGACCCCGCGGAGGGCAGCGATTCCTGCTCATTCCCCGTCCGCCCCCAGGGAGTCCCCCTCACCTGTGTCCCCGGCTCTGATCTCTCTCTCGATCGGGGGCTCTTGGGGGCTTTGCTGAACGGACACGGTGACTGTAAATTCCGGACGGGTGATTTGGTCACTGGGGATTCTCCAGACGCTGGTCTCGCTGAACGTGAGATCCGGGTTCTGCCTGCAGTCGGTTGGTTCACACTTTTCCCAGGCTTTCCCATCACAGCTCCACTGGATCCGGTGAATCCCCCTGGGGTAAAAGTTCTGGATCTGGACGGCAAACGGCACCTCCTCCCGGGGCTCCCACTCCGGTAACACCTGGATCCCGGACACCTGTGGCCGGGCTGGGGGGACAGCAGGAGCGTCAGTGAGAGCAGGGGCTGGGGGAGCTGCGGGATTTTCCTCTCACTGGGATGCAAAGGAGGAAAATCCCCTTCCCGCTAGTTTGGGATTCGAATCCCTTTCAGTTTGTTCTGACGGCCAGGAACCTCCGTTAGCCCCAGCGGCTGAAGGCAACACAGGGGAACAGGGGGTTTAGCGCATAGGGACTGACAGACTTCTGGCCACCAGATTTGTATCCTGGGTCACTGGGGGGGAGGGGGGCAATGTGGGAAGGGCTAAAGTGCAAGGCCCTTCCCCACACACGCTGGGGCCAAGTGGGACAGGCTGTAGCGGGAGAGGACCCAGGGTCACACCCTCCACCCCTGCACTGGCTTCTTCATGGCTCACCGGCAACACACAGAGCTTGACCAGATGGAAGAAGGCAGGATCTTCTCTCTCTCACCGTCCTGTCTAGTCTCTATGGGCGTGATGCTCTCGCCCTACCATCCCCTCTCCCCCAGCAGTTTCTGTCCCCCTCTAGGCTCAGGGATCCCTGGCGCCCCTTTGGGGTCTCCCTTGGGAGGGGATCTCCAAGACAATCCGCACTGGGACACTCACCCCACGGCCGGATCTCCCCGGACTCTCGCTGCTCTCGGATCCCTCTGGCCTCGTGGTGGAAGCTGCACCTGACCCGCGCCCCGTCGTCCTGCACCGTGGGGGTGAAGCTCAGGGAGGCCGTGAGGCAGGTCCCTGATCTCTCCTGTGTCGCTCTCCAGCCGTGGGGCTGGGGGTGTAACAGCGGCTGGAGCTCAGGCCCCTCCCCGGCCTCGCTGACCCCGTCAGTCCCGATCACCGTCCTGTCCTCTCCGTGTATCCGCTCCCACGTCACAGCCGTGTCCTCGGGGAACGTCCCCCCCATGGCGCAGCTCAGGGTCACCTCCTGTCCCAGGAGACACCGCGCCGGCCCCAGCACCTCGGAGACGGAGTAGGGGGCTCCCCTGCCTGGGGTCAGAGCGACACAGGGGGTCAGTGTCGGGGGGTCTGGGAGACGCGTCTGGCTGGAGCTCGGGGCCAGGAACGGCGGATCCCTGAGAGCAGGAGGGTGACACCTCCCCTAGGGAAGGGCTCTGCCCTAGGTGACAGGTAGGGGGGCAGGAGGGGTGAAGCGCCCCCACAGATTTCTGCTTGGGCTGCTGGGGAAGGGAAGGAGGGAGGGAGAGGGGCTCCCTTGTCCCTCTGCACCTGCCCCCTCAGCAAGCTCGACCCCTGTCCCTGGCAGCCGGGCCCTGGCAGGGTGCGGTGGGGGTGGCCCCCAACAGCACAGTTAGGCTCTGTGACACTCTGTACCTTGGGGGAACACCCTGCAGCCCCATGTTCATCCTTATAATATGATTGTGTGGTATCCAGTGCAAAGTTTGTCAAGTCGGGTGTCTTCGGAAGGCTCCTGATGCACTGAGCATTGTTGTTATAGTGATGTTATAGGTTGTAATTTCATTTACAATCGTTATGAGGCTGAAAATGTGTCCTCATGGCTTAAAACAAGCCCATGCAAAAACTCTCCAGGAACAGAAGGGCAGGATGTGACGAAGCGGGACTGTTCTTAACGTTTCCTCTGAATAGTGTGGGGGTGCCTCAGTTTCCCCTCTGCCGTTCTTAAGTATCTAGGGGGTGGGGTAAGGGTGTATGATCGTTGCAGAGCCCTAGAGGGCAGGTGTGTGCAGGGGTCTGGACACAGAGAATGGCCGACACCCTGTTTCCTGGCCACTGATGGCCTGGGCCCTTCCCCCCTGCAAGGTGAGAGCTAAAGGGCTGGAGAACAAAGGAATCAGGTGACCTCCTGGCCCGGGAAAGGGACAAAGCCCAGAGGAGGAGGGGCTGGGGGGAGTTTCAGTTGGGGGCTGGCTCAGACATGCAGTGAAGGGCAGACGGGGTTGTCTGGCTCACTGCCCCCCAAAATGGACCCGGCTGAGGGGTCCTGTTCTCTGCACCTACAAGCTCTGTGTTAGACCATGTTCCTGTCGTCTAATAAACCTTCTGTTTTACTGGCTGGCTGAGAGTCTCGGTGAATCCCAGGAAGAGGGGTGCAGGGCCTGGACTCCCTCACACTCCGTGACAACGTGACCCCTCTGGAGTCGCTCTCCCGTCCTGCCCCTCACCTGTGACCGGCGCCCTGTCCTCCTGCTCCTGAATCTCGCTCTGGTCCTGGCCCTGAGCAGGTAACAGCGGCTGCTGCTCAGGCCCCTTCCCGGCATCGCTGACCCCATCATTCGCCATCAGCACTGTGTCCTCGCCGCGCGTCTTGTCTCTGCTCCCAGCTGGGTCCTCGGGGGGCGTTTCCACTGCACTGTAAGGACCTAGACAGAGACAATGAGACACACGGGGTCAGAGCGACCCAGGGGGTCAGTGTCGGGGGGTGTGGGAGACGCGTCCGGCCGGAGCTCGGGGCCAGGAACGGCAGATCCCTGAGAGCAGGAGGGTGAAACCTCCCCTGGGGATGGGCCCTGCTGCAGGGGGCTCAGTCTGTAGAGAGACCCCCCAGCCCCGCAGCCCCTGGGGTGTCCCTGGCTGTGTCCCTGTCCCCTCGGCCTCCCCAGACCCTCTGCTCCCTCTGGGGCCAGCAGACACCCCGACCCCCGGCCAACGGCACTGTGACGATGTGACGCAGCAGGGAGGGGGGAGTGTTGCCCTGGGACTGTGCCCTGGGGACAGGAGACCTGAGAGCCTGTCACCTGAGCCAGGAGGGGGACGGGGAGGTGACACCTCTGCCCAGGAATGGGAACAGAGGCTGCAGGAGGGGGCCTGCTGGGGGGGTTTAGTTTCAGTTTGGGGCTGGGTGGAGGAACGCAGGGAACCCCAGGGCTGGGGTCTGAGCTCCCTGCTCCCCCAGAAGGACTTCACTGAGGGGTCCTGGGTGTCCCCACAAGCTCTGTTTTGGGGTCCAATAAACCTTCTGTTTTACTGGCTGGCTGAGAGTCTCGGTGAATCCCAGGAAGAGGGGTGCAGGGCCTGGACTCCCTCACACTCCGTGACAACGTGACCCCTCTGGAGTCGCTCTCCCGTCCTGCCCCTCACCTGTGACCGGCGCCCTGTCCTCCTGCTCCTGAATCTCGCTCTGGTCCTGGCCCTGAGCAGGTAACAGCGGCTGCTGCTCAGGCCCCTTCCCGGCATCGCTGACCCCATCATTCGCCATCAGCACCGTGTCCTCGCCGCGCGTCTTGTCTCTGCTCCCAGCTGGGTCCTCGGGGGGCGTCTCCACTGCACTGTAAGGACCTAGACAGAGACAATGAGACACACGGGGTCAGAGCGACCCAGGGGGTCAGTGTCGGGGGGTGTGGGAGACGCGGCCGGCCGGAGCTCGGGGCCAGGAACGGCAGATCCCTGAGAGCAGGAGGGTGAAACCTCCCCTGGGGATGGGCCCTGCTGCAGGGGGCTCAGTCTGTAGAGAGACCCCCCAGCCCCGCAGCCCCTGGGGTGTCCCTGGCTGTGTCCCTGTCCCCTCGGCCTCCCCAGACCCTCTGCTCCCTCTGGGGCCAGCAGACACCCCGACCCCCGGCCAACGGCACTGTGACGATGTGACGCAGCAGGGAGGGGGGAGTGTTGCCCTGGGACTGTGCCCTGGGGACAGGAGACCTGAGAGCTTGTCACCTGAGCCAGGAGGGGGACGGGGAGGTGACACCTCTGCCCAGGAATGGGAACAGAGGCTGCAGGAGGGGGCCTGCTGGGGGGGTTTAGTTTCAGTTTGGGGCTGGGTGGAGGAACACAGGGAACCCCAGGGCTGGGGTCTGAGCTCCCTGCTCCCCCAGAAGGACTTCACTGAGGGGTCCTGGGTGTACCCACAAGCTCTGTTTTGGGGTCCAATAAACCTTCTGTTTTACTGGCTGGCTGAGAGTCTCGGTGAATCCCAGGAAGAGGGGTGCAGGGCCTGGACTCCCTCACACTCCGTGACAACGTGACCCCTCTGGAGTCGCTCTCCCGTCCTGCTCCTCACCTGTGACCGGCGCCCTGTCCTCCTGCTCCTGAATCTCGCTCTGGTCCTGGCCCTGAGCAGGTAACAGCGGCTGCTGCTCAGGCCCCTTCCCGGCATCGCTGAGCCCATCATTCGCCATCAGCACCGTGTCCTCGCCGCGCGTCTTGTCTCTGCTCCCAGCTGGGTCCTCGGGGGGCGTCTCCACTGCACTGTAAGGACCTAGACAGAGACAATGAGACACACGGGGTCAGAGCGACCCAGGGGGTCAGTGTCGGGGGGTGTGGGAGACGCGGCCGGCCGGAGCTCGGGGCCAGGAACGGCAGATCCCTGAGAGCAGGAGGGTGAAACCTCCCCTGGGGATGGGCCCTGCTGCAGGGGGCTCAGTCTGTAGAGAGACCCCCCAGCCCCTGGGGTGTCCCTGGCTGTGTCCCTGTCCCCTCGGCCTCCCCAGACTCTCTGCTCCCTCTGGGGCCAGCAGACACCCCCACCCCCGGCCAACGGCACCATCCCCCGTTACCTTCCCGCCTCTTCCTCCAGCAGTAAATGGCTACTGCAGCCGCAGCTCCCCCTGCGACCAGGATCCCCAGGGTCGCCCCGATCGCGGCGCTGGTGTGATCCGCTCCTGCTCTTGGGGCTAGGAGAGAAAAGTCAGACCCGGCTCACGGCACCGCCCCACACCCGGAGAACGGGCTCCCCGCACCAGCGGGACACCCGGGGCGGTCTGACTGGGCCGCGCTCCAGCCTGCCCGCCAGGGCCCTTTGCTGCGCTGAGGACGGAGACTCCAGCCGCTGGGAGCAGCTGCAGAAGCGGCCAAAGCAGGGGGTGCTGCACCGGGGGGGGGGGAAATGGGGCCCAGCTGGAGCCACCCCTCCCCCAGCACCCCTGGACTCAGAACCGTGCAAGGGAGACCCCCCCCACCCCACCCAGGGGGCACTCACGCCCAGGCGGGGATTCCCTTTCCGTGGGGCTTGGGGGGGACAACGTAGGGAGCAGCCAGCCAGCCCCCCCTCCACACACACACACACAGAGCGGCACATGGCGAGAGCACACAGCAGACAAGTGACGTGGTCACTGACCGCTGTACCCGGTCCCTGCTGGGTCGAACAAAACCTCTTCATTTCTTAGCCCGTCCCCCGCCCTTCTCTGAGGAGGGTGTCACGGAGTGGGGGGACTCAGGGCCCTGCACCCCTCTTCCTGGGATTCACCGTGACTCTCAGCCAGCCAGTAAAAGGGAAGGTTTATTGGACCCCAAAACAGAGCTTGTGGGGACACCCAGGACCCCTCAGCCAAGTCCTTCTGGGGGAGCAGGGAGCTCAGACCCCAGACTTGGGGTTCCCGGTGTTCCTCCACCCAGCACAAAACTGAAACCAAAACCCCTCCAGCAGGCTCTCTCCTCTCGCCTTTGTCCAGTTTCCCGGGCCAAGGTGTCACCGGCCCCAACCCCCTCCCGGCTCAGGTTACAGGCTCATCCCCTGCTATCCCATCCCCCGTGCAGACCATCCCAGCAGAACTAGACGCCATCCCCGGTCAATCCACCCCCCTCCCGGCTGCGTCACAGAGGGGTCGGTGTGTTTATGGCATAACTTAGTATTGTTATTATCCACCGCAACCCCACCACTTTCGCAGAGTCACTGCTGCCCAGCTGACCAGGTGACCCAGATGGCTCTGTACCAGGGACCAGTGATCCTCTTCTTTACCTACCACTCCCCTAATGGTGCGCTGTCCCCTTCCCCCACCCGGGGTCTGTCTGCTCTGGTTAGACTGGAAGCTGCTCAGGGCAGGGACCGTGTCCTCCTCTGTGTCTGGGCAGCTCCTGAAACAATGGGACCCCCCACCCACCCACCCACGCACCCGTAATGGAGTCATTACCAAGGCTCCATCCCTGGGCAGCAGACACTGGGGTGGCAGGCGGGGGGTGGGGGGGATGTTCTGCGTATTTTGGCTGCACAGGGATCTTCCTGCCCATTGGCTCCTCCAGCCCCTCCCCACTACTCACCCCTGACAGGCTGGGTTGTGCCTTGTGCCCACTGCCCCACACCAGGTGTCAGCACGCCCCCCCGCCCCCCTCCCCAAGCATCCCAGCAGAGTCAGTCTGCTACTGCTTAGGGGACGTGGAGGGGACAAGGAACAATGTGAATCTTTCCCAGTCAGCGATAAAGCGGGGTCTGGACCCCAGGATCCTGCCCTCCCTCCAGCCCAGACTCACCGGTGACAGCCAGGGGGAACCCCTCCTGCAGGGGCTGAGCCAGAGCCGCGTGGCTGACGTGGCAGGAGAAGAGGCTGCCGGAGTCATTCGCGGTGGGGGTGAAGGTGTAGGTCAGGGTGAGGTTGAAGGTCCCGTCCGGGTTCCTCTGGGGGGCAGAGCGGGTGGCGTCGGCCAGAACCCGCCCGTCTCTCAGCCAGGCGACGGTGACGTCCCCGGGGTAGAATCCCCGCACGTGGCAGGGGAAGGAGCTGGCTGCGTCTCTCCTGGCCGCTCGCCGGGGGATGGAGAGTCTGGGCGCAGCTGGAAGGAGGCAGAGAACATGAGTGCAGCGTTAGCTCAGCGACCGTCACTGTCCGGCACGGTGCTGAGCCCTGCGGCCACTGCACCAGCGCCCGGCCCCTTCCTGCGGCTGGGGTAGAACACGCTGTGTCCGCCATGGGCTGCACCGTTCGGAGACTCAGCGCACACCCGGTGCACACGCTCGCACACCAGGGCTTTCACGTCCCCTCGCTCGCACGCACACGAGCCGCCCAGGCCTGCCGGCCCGAGCAGCCGTGGGACAATGCCTACTGACGGTTTCTCGGCCGGGACTTCTGTGCCATCCTTACCGAGCACACGGAGGGTCGTCTCGCTCTGCTGCCGCTCCGCACCGTACCCGACCACACATCTGTACTGCCCCTCGTCCAACACTCGTACGCTCTCCATCCCCAGGGAGGCGTTCCCGATCAGTAACTCCTGCTGGGAGATGCTCACCCCTGGTGCAAATGTTTCCTTGCCCCGGTCGTACTGCGCCACGCTGCGATCCGAGAAGTACCAGCGAACCTGCAGCGTGGTTAGATTGATCGGCCCCCCGATGTTGAACCGGCATTTCAGCAACGCTGCGGAGCCCAGCACAGCCGAGGAGGAGGGCAGGGTGTATATCGTCAGTGGGTCACCTGTAAAGAGAAACGGGTAAATAAACCACACAGGTTTGCAGTCCTGGGAACTGTCTCTGCCTTCAGGCAGGCCCCTTTGCGTCTGGGATCCTGCTGCAGACTCTGTTTCCAGCCCTTCTAGGAATGAAGGAAACTGTCCAAACATTCTCCGGCGCGTGACGGACACATTGATTTCTGCAGCGAGCTCGGAGCGATTAGGGACTGCTGGGAGACAAAGGAATGAGCCTGTAGCCAGGTGGGAGAGAGCTGAGCTGCAAGCTGGCCTGCAGGCAGCATGTCCCGGGGCAGAGCTCCCAGCTCCACTGCTCGGGCCTCTTCCCAGCTGGGGACCCCTGCGTCTCTCAGCTGAAACCCAGCACCTTTCCTTTCAGATACGAAATGGTCATTCTTTGGAGAGAGGCGCTGAAACGAGCCAAGGGCTTGGACTTGCAGGAGGCGGGCGTTGCTGTCTGTGGACTGTGGGTGCTGTCATGTTTATGCAAAATCGAGGGGCCCCTCCCTTGCAAAATGTCTGTGGACAGTTTACAGCCTTGCGGTAGGATCCCAGCTGGTACAGCCAGCAGGGCCCATCGTGCCCCGCCCGTCTGGCCAGTTGCATAGCCCAGGCCGGAGAAGTGCTCCAGGGAGTCCTCCGTCCGGCAGAGCTCCAGCCGTGCCTTCAGAGAGACGCCCGATCGCACTTCACTGACTCCAGGCGCTGGAGAAGCACCTGCTCCCCGCCCTGGAGAAGCACCTGCTCCCCGGCGAGTTGTTCCAGGAATTAACTCCCCTCCCTCTTGAACACGGTGACGCGTTTCTAGCCTGAGCGTGTCCTGTTTCAGCTCCCCAGCCGCTGGCTCTGGTTCTGCCTTGCTAGGGGACAGGGCCCTCTGCTGCCAGCCTGTGTTCCCCGCGTGGGCGGCTCTAGACCAGCGTCCTGCCCTCCCCCCTGACCTTTCTCTGTGCTAAGCTGAGCCGACCCAGCTCCTTGGGGTACGTCCACACTGCAGAGGAAAACCCGCAGCACCAAGTGGGCCCAGCTCTATTAATTCCGGCTCGGGAGCCTTGGGCCACAGGGCTAAAAATGTTCCCAACCGGGCTGGAGCCCGGGCCCTGAGACCTGCCCTCCCCTCCGGGTCTCCGAGCCGGGGCTCCAGCCCCGCGGGAACGGCTACCCGGCTGTTTTGTTCACACGGGTTCTTTGGGAAGTTTGAAGAGACCTGGGCTGTGGGAACCGGTGCCGCGGGCTTTTCCTTGCAGTGCAGACGGACCCCAAGCCTCTGTCCGTGAGGCGGGTCTCTGCCCCTCCGGCCATGGTCCAGGAGCGCCTGCCCACGCTCACCACCGAGCCCCCAAAGGGCCCTTTCCCCTTGGCTCAGCTCCAGGGGGTCCCAGGTTCTGCCTGCAGTGAAATCCTGCCGTGCCCCACCTCTGCCCCACACCCAGCACAGGCCCTGGCGTCCCGAGGACGGAGCCGGCCAGAGAGACAGCAGAGCTGCCGGCAGGTCAATCTGCGCAGAAAGGCCAGCTCAGCCCCCCCTGCACACAGCACCCATATCCAGACCCCCCCTGCACACAGCACCCACAGCCAGACACCCCCCCTGCACACAGCACCCACAGCCAGACCCCCCCACCCCGCACACAGCACCCACAGCCAGACCCCCCCCGCACATAGCACCCACAGCCAGACCTCCCCACCCCGCACACAGCACCCACAGCCAGACCCCCCCCGCACATAGCACCCACAGCCAGACCCCCCCAGCACACAGCACCCACAGCCAGACCCCCGCCGCACACAGCACCCACAGCCAGACCCCCCCCACAGCACCCACAGCCAGACCCCCCCCCGTACACAGCACCCACAGCCAGAAAGCGGCTCTCCCTCTCGCCCTGGTCTGCCCCCCCCTCGGCACAGCCTGTCCCTTCCCACCTTTCCCACATACACAATCCCCTGCACCTCCGGGTTGTTCCCAGGGGCCCAGAGCAGAGCTGGGCCCCGCTAGGACCGAGCCAAGTCTTGGGCTCCATCCCCGGGACTGTACTCGGCCGGGGAGCCCCGGGGCCCTGCCCCAGGACACAAGGGGTCTGTACGTACCAGCCACCCCGAGGAAGAGGAGTGGGACAAGGAGATCTGCCAGCCCCATGGTCCCTGCCCTCCGTCCCGCAGCGTCCCTGTCTCCTTCTCTGGGGCTGGCAGGGCTCCTGGGGAAGGGCGAATTCCCTTTCACTTTCCGTGGGCCACGGGGAGGGCTATAAAAACGGGCAAAGGGTGGTGATCAGGACGTCTGATGTCGCGGGGCGAGGCTCAGACGCACCTGCCCGGCGCTGGCAGGGAGGTGCACCCTGGGACAGACCTTGCCCCCCGCCCACCCAGCACTCCGGGGGTCCAGCGGGGGCACGGCCAGCCCGACACCGGCGCTGTCCCAGGCTGGGCCCGGGGGCGTTAGCCTGCCCCGGGAGCCAGCTGAGTCCGGCTAACCCCTGCTGAGGCGGTAGATGGCAGGGCCACAGGCTGGCTCTGGTCCCCGCCCCCCGTCAGAGCCTCGCCCCGCCGTGGGGCAGGCAGCCCTATTATCCCCATTGCCCAGAGGGAACCCGAGAGGCCGAGTGACAGGCTGTCACGGACTCCTGGCCCCGTGCGTGCGGTCCCCAGGGGGAACCCCGTTCAGTGCGACAGCCCTTCTTGGGGTCCACTCTCCCTCGGGGGTTCAGCCCCTCCACCTCCTGCAGCCGCACCTCTCGGAGCCCTAGCCCGCCTGCCTCTGCCGTGGGCCCCTCAGGGAGTCCCCTCGCTCTGGGCCCCGGGGCCTCTGTGGGGTGTGAGGGGTTACACTATTATAGCTCAGTAAAATACGCGGGCGTTAAACCCAGCATGTCGTCTGGAAGGCTCTCGCAGCCGTTCAAAACGGAGCCTGGCCCACCGTCCCGTAACCTCCATCTCGGCCCCCCGTCACCCCGGCCTGGGGACGGCCGGGTCAAACCGGGTTTTTCCCGCTGTTGCCGGCACCCAGTGCCCAGAGGCTGAACAACAGCTGGGGTTGGTTCGTTGCCCGGGGTGCTACACCCAATCATCACAACGGGGTGGAGACGCAGAAAAGTTTATTTGAAGCTGCAAAAAGGTCCAGGGAGAATAAAATCTCAAATCCTGCACCCAGAGCAGGAAGTTACACAGGCTTTTATACGTCCTTTTTCCCAGCATACCTATCCAATAGCAAGCTGCCCCAAGTATCCATCTAGCCAGCCAGTCCAGTTCCCAGCTAGTTCCCTGGTTCTCTGTATCATTTGTTAACCTATACATAAAGCTGCTTCCTTCAGCATTGTTCTTCCATATCTGCCCTGTGTGGCCTTGCTTAGTTTCAGGCAGTCTGACTCTGCAGCATATTGTTGCAGATCCTCAGCATAACTGCTGCGAGTGCCTCCAGGCGGGGGCGGGGGGAGGGCCAAGGACACCTGGGCCCAGTGCGAGGGGGCTTCATCGACACTCGTGGTCTTCCATCCCCTCGAGTTACCTAGTGGCCATGCCCCAGTGTCCCCAACAAGCTGATGGGGGGTGTCACGGAGTCCCCGGGCGATGCTCTGGAACTGCTCCCCACGAAGCCAGGCAGGACTCTGGGGAAGTCTCCTTTCTGTGAGCAGCCTGTCTGCAGGACACACAGCTCCCCCGGCTCCACCTTCCTGGGTCTGACCTCGGAGCCTTCAGCCTCCTCTGCCCCTCCGGGCGCTTCCCACAGCCAGTCCGCCCAGGCGGGGTCCTGGGGCAGCCAGAGGGTCCTGCCCCCCAACTCCACAGTCAGACGTGACTCTCAGCCAGCCAGGAAAACAGAAGGTTTATTAGACGACAGGAACATGGTCTAACACAGAGCTTGTAGGTGCAGAGAACAGGACCCCTCAGCTGGGTCCATTTTGGGGGGCAGTGAGCCAGACAACCCCGTCTGCCCTTCACTCCATGTCTCCAGCCAGCCCCAAACTGAAACTCCCTCCGGCCCCCCTCCCCTGGGCTTTGTCCCTTTCCCGGGCCAGGAGGTCACCGGATTCCTTTGATCTCCAACCCTTTAGCTCTCACCTTGCAGTGGGGAAGGGCCCAGGCCATCAGTGGCCAGGAAACAGGGTGTCGGCCATTTATGGACCCTGACCCTTTGCTCTGCAACAATTACACCCCCTGCCTTATCCCACCCCCTGGAGACTTAAGAACTGCCTAGGGGAAACTGAGGCACCCCCACACTATTCAGAGGAAACATTAAGAACAGTCCCACTTCCTCACAGGGGGGAGGGGTCTGACAGAGGACCCGGCCATAACCCCTCCCCCCAGCTGAACAGCGAATGGGGGAGGGGTCTGACAGAGCACCCGGCCATAACCCCCCCCCCGAAGCTGAACAGCGAATGGGGGAGGGGTCTGAGGGACAAGCAGAGCGCCCGGGACGGGGACGTGGGCTGTTTCATGCCGTGGTCAGAGCAGGAGCCAGTATCAGGAATTGCACCCCAGGATAAACCCGGGGCCGGCAATAGGAGCCAGGGCTCGGGGTGGGGTCACCACGCAGGCCCAGGCACGATCACAGCCACCAACCTACTACTGCTGCCGGGGTGAACTGCTGTCTGCTGAGTCTTCCCACCAGCCAGGCGCCGGAGCCCATCAGGGGCCAGCTGCACTCGTTAGGCGGCTCAGTGCCAGACCGGCCCTGATCCCGGACGCCCGGGGCAGGGGTGCTTTGCAGGCAGCTCCCTGCCTCCGCCCTTTCCCTGCTCTTGTCGGATGAAGATTTTTGGGGTGGGGTTTTGCTCCAAAGGCATGAACTGCAGCCTGCCCCGGGCTGCCTGGACCTTGCCCTGCCGGCCTGTGACCCTGCCCCGAGGGGCCGCGCCGGGGTGGGGCTCAGCCTGGGCGCAGCAGGGCCCGGCCGGGCACAGCCAATGCCAGGGACACTTGTCGCGAGCGACAGGTTCGTTCTCGGCTGGCTACGCGGAGCGCGATGGTGAAGCTGAGCGTGTGAGACGCACAGAGACTGTCTGAGTTTTATTAACACCGCGATCGGGGCGAGCAGTCACAGAACTGGGGAGACAAGCATCGAAGCAGGATCCGCACCACGAACGCTCACAGGTCCGCGGGCCGTGGGTTCCCCTTCTGGGGAGAAAAGCGCTCCGGGCGTCACCGCCCTGCCAGCCCGAGATCCCCCTGAGAGCCGGGTTTGGTTCCCCACCTGTGGTTACGTCTTGGCCACGTGCCCACGTTTGCCGTTCCTGGGGCTTGGACAATGGTCAGCGTTTGCACGGCTGGAGGGCTCCCTGCGGCGCAGGTGAGGGGTCTGGCTGCGTAAAGCTCTGGCCGGGTTGCCAGTCCATCCCAAGCCCTGGCCCCAGGCTCCTCACTCAAGCTAGGGTTTCTTAGCGCTCACGTGGCCCTGTGCTGACGTGGCCACCCGGCCTCCTCCAGCAACATCCCCCGACTGCAGGTCCCTGCGAAGCCCATTGCAAAGGGATCTTGCCCTCCCTTCCCGACCTCCTACCTGCAGAGCGGACTTCGTTTTATTTGCGCGGATTTAACAAGCAGGGGCTGGGGCAGGGGGGCAGGCAGGAGCCTCTGGACGCCGGGGAAATATTTGCACGGCAGCGTTACTTTTACTGCACGAATTTAAGAAGCAGCTGACCTCGTTCTAAGATGTAAATGATCATTCAGCAGATCACCTGAGCTCGGGGCAGGGGGCCAAGGCGAACGTGTGTGTGTGCCCGAGGGTGCCAGGCAGGGAGGAGCAGGGCCCAGCCGACCCCAGGCGACGCCTGGCCCGAGCGCTGGCTCCCAGCAGAGGGGTCCGCGGGGATCAGGGAGGGTCCCAGCCCAGTAACTGCAGCTGCACAGGGCGTGCAGAGAGACGGCTGGCCTGAGCGCTGAGCAGAGAGAAAACCACACCCCGCCCACACACTGGACGCAGCGAGGGGCCGGGGACACGGGGGCGAGAGGGGCCACAGGCCGTGTCCCTGCAGAGAACTCCTGCTGCGGCCGGCAGCTCAGTCGCTCCCCGGAGCAGCAAGGGCAGGAACTGGCTGCTGGGAGGCGGGCGCGCGGGGTGCCCACGGACCGAGGGGGGCCCTGGAGGCAGGGACAGCGCTGCGGGATGGAGAGCCACGGTGCTGCGGGCCGCGGTGGGATCCTCCTATCGGCTCCGCGAGGAGATCGCCTCCCGGGCCCGCTGGAACGTCTGACGCAGGGGGTCCCAGATCCGCTCCGTCGCCTGCTCCATCATCTGCTCCACCATCTGTGCACCGGCCATGGGGGGAGAGCAGCGTTAGTGCCCAGAGGGAGAGACGTGGGTCGCAGCTCAGGGCCCTGTCTCCACAGAGGCCAGGCCCCTCGGCGGTCTAGGGCTGCTTACAGGTGCTGACTCCAGCCCGGGGTGTCTCTCTGGACAAGGTGCTACGAACAAACTCCTGGGGGTCGCTTCTGCCCGTGTGTGAGGGTGATGCCCCCCCATAATATCACTGGGGCAGGCCCTGTTTTTCCTGTGCCTTCCTGGGAATGTCTCTCAGGACACCCGAATAGTCCCGGCTCTTCGCCCCGCGCAGAAGCCTCTGGCCCTACCAGCGCCTGGTCGGGACGAGGCTGCACGGAGCGAAACGGGCTCTGGGCTCACCCCAACCCCCTGCCGTCCCTGGGAACGAGGGGTGAGGGGAGGACGTGTCAGACCCAGTGCAGACAGGGCCAGAGGGGTCCGTGTTAGCCAGGGGACCGATGCTGGGGCCAGTGCTGGGCACTCGCTGAGCAAACTCAGCCCTCACCTTCCTCGGCCGGCTGCTGGTGTCGCAGCAGAGCCAGCCCCCCATGGCCATGGCCAGCAGCAGTGACGCTCGCAGCATCCACAGCATAACCCTGAGCCCCATCTCCAGGCCGCCAGCTGTTGGGGATGCACACGTCAGAGAGACCTCCCGGTCACTGCCCTCCCTGCTCCCCGGCGCGACCCCACCACCAAGCCCCGCGACTGCCAATCCCCGGGGGACCCCAGCGCCCACCAACTCCCGGGTTCTCCAGCCCCCGACCCCAGCTCCGGGGGTATCACACGGACACACCCTCGGACTCCCCAGGGACCTGCCTGCCCCAGTGGGAGCCACCCCCGGGTTACGTATGGCCCTGGAACGAGGGAGTCCGGAGTCCGGGGACCAGCACTGGGCCTGACCGAGGGCCAATTATGGGGGAGAGGGAAGGGGCTGAGTCAGGGCTGGGGACGTACCGACTGTGACAAAGCGGGACTGTTCTTAATGGTTCCTCTGAATAGTGTGGGGGTGCCTCAGTTTCCCCTAGGCAGTTCTTAAGTCTCTAGGGGGTGGGGTAAGGGTGTATGATCGTTGCAGAGCCCTAGAGGGCAGGTGTGTGTGGGGGTCTGGACACAGAGAATGGCCGACACCCTGTTTCCTGGCCACTGGTGGCCTGGGCCCTTCCCCCCTGCAAGGTGAGAGCTAAAGGGTTGGAGAACAAAGGAATCCGGTGACCTCCTGGCCCGGGAAAGGGACAAAGCCCAGAGAAGGGGGGGCTGGAGGGAGTTTCAGTTTGGGGCTGGCTCAGACATGCAGTGAAGGGCAGACGGGGTTGTCTGGCTCACTGCCCCCCAAAATGGACCCGGCTGAGGGGTCCTGTTCTCTGCACCTACAAGCTCTGTTTTAGACCATGTTCCTGTCGTCTAATAAACCTTCTGTTTTCCTGGCTGGCTGAGAGTCCCGTCTGACTGCGGAGTTGTGGGGCAGGACCCTCTGGCTTCCCCAGGACCCTGCCTGGGTGGACTGGCTGTGGGAAGCGCAGGGAGGGGCAGAGGAGGCTGGAGGCTCCGAGGTCAGACCCAGGAAGGTGGAGCCGGGGGAGCTGTGTGTCCTGCAGACAGGCTGCTCCCCGAGAGGAGACTCCCCCAGAGTCCTGCCCGGCTTTGTGGGGAGCAGGTCAGAGCGTCGCCCGGGGACACCGTGACACCGGCCCAGCCCAGGATCGTTCCGTGGGGACGGAGCGGGGAGGGCGAGGGGTAATGGGACAGGGGATTCCCAGCTGCAGCCCAGGACCCGTCCCCCAGCAGCGCCTGGGCTGTGAGCCCGGAGAACCGACCCCTGAGAATGACGGAGGGGAACAAGCTGCCCTGCTGGCTGGACGGGGCTGGACATGGTGGGGCTGATACTGCAGTGAGGGGCACCCAGGCCAGGGCAACCTGGCGGCCTCACCCCTGAAGGTGATCCGGAAGTCGGCCTGGCGGGACTGGTTCAGCGCGGGGTGCCGTGCCCGGCAGGAGAAGAGCGCCCCCAGATCCTGCTCCGTGGGGGTGAAGATGTAGACGCTCACCAGGCTGAAGGTCTCGTCCCGGTGCCCCCCGCGCGCGGCAGAGACGAAGGAGGCGTTTAGCTCCCGCCCGTCCCGGAGCCAGGACACTGCGACGTCCTGGGGGTAAAACCCCCGCACGCAGCACACCAGGGCACTGTCCTCCTCCCTCCGCACCACGGGGCTGGGCACCTCGACCCGTGGCAGCGCTGGGGAGACAGAGACGGGGAGTCCAGAGAGACGGGCAGGGGGGTCTTCCAGGGCAGACTCATGCCCGCCCCGCCTGCTAACCATCACCCCAGCCATTCCCTGCCCACGCCCTGCTGACCCCCTGCCCTGGCACCCTGCTGACCCTGGCCGAGGCTCTGGGGCTGGGGCCGCGCCTGGGCCCCCCGCTCTGCCAGAGACCCGGCCCCAGCTCCCCGGGCAGCGGGAATACGACCCTGGGAGGCCCCTGGGCTTGCGCCCCTACCTGCAACTTGCACCTGGACCTTCCCCTCCCCGCGCTGCCCGGCGTAGCGGACGGAGCAGCGGTAGGGGCCCTGGTCGGCCAGCCTGACGCCGGGCAGGAGCAGCAAGGCCTGGGCGTGGCCCTGCTGCTGGGAGAAGAGGATGGGGCCCACCCGGGTGCTGATGGAGATGCCGTCCAGCTCCGCCACTCTCTGGTCCCGGAAGTACCAGCTGACCAGCAGCGCCTGGTCCCTCACCCCACCGCGCGGGGCCGCGGGGAAGCTGCACGTCAGGAGCACGTCGGAGCCCAGGAGCGCCGTCACCGGGGAGGGGTCGGTGGAGATGGGCAAAGCGCCGGCTGTGGGGGAAGCACGACACAGATCCAGGGTCCTGGGGGGGGAAGGGCCCGTGTCCCATTCCCCCCACAGCCCGCCAGCCCCCTGCCCTGGGGCGGGATTGGAGCCAGCGTCCCCAGAGGAGAAAGGCCCCCGTCCCATTCCCTGCCCTATCCCCCACCCCCTGACCCAGCCAGTCCCCTGCCCTGGGGCGGGATTGGAGCTGGTGCCCCCCAGAGGGGAAAGGCCCCCATCCGAGTCCCTGCCCCCCCCACCCCCCCGAGCCAGCCAGTCAGCCCCGACCAGCTGTTTTTTCAAATGAGCCCCCGTGGATTTGGGATCCGGACCCCTCACACCCGGGCATCGGCCGGGGCAGATGGGGGTCCAGAGAGGCAGCCCCCCCAATTCCCTCCATAGTCACCAGCGCTCCCCAGCCCTAGGAGCAGCACGATCCCCACGGCCATGGCGGTGAGGCTGGACTGAGCCTCCCCTGCTTCCTGGGGCTGCGTCATTCCCCCGCCGGCTTAAAATACACCCGGCAGAGGTGTGTGTGTCTCAGAATAGCACACCCCCCACCCCCCCGCGTGCGAACCACAGAGTCCTGCTCGCAGCCAGGCGGTGTCAGGCTGAATGGGGCCCCGAGGATGCTTTGGGTTACAGCCCCCCAACGAGTGGGAGGATCAACCCTGGCCCCACACACTCTCCCCTCCCCTTTGCAGCCCCACGGCGGGTCGGGCAGTGGACAGGGAGCCAGGACTCCTGGGTCCAGTTCCCACCTCTGCCACCAACGGTCTGTGTGACCTGGGCCAAATCCCTTCCTCCCTCTGCGCCTCTGTCGCCCCTGGCCCTGGGCGTGTTGGGCCCCAGGGGTTGCTGAGCCGGCTGCGTGGGGCGCTCAAAGCCCAGCCCATGCCAGCCACCACGCCGTGGGGGATGCAGGAGCCGTTACTCCGAGATGCGGCGACTCCTCCTTGTGCTGTGAACGTCCAGCTGTGGGCGGCCTAACCTAAGCGGCCAGGGCTGCCTCGGACAGGCCTGTAACACCCCTTCCCAGCCACAGCTGCTTCTGCCTGGCCGGGCGCAGAGCATGGCAGATGGCAGCAGCCCGGCTCGGTGTCCAAGGCTCGCCCAGGCCCCGGGCACCGGGACAGCCGCCAAGGTGCCGGCGGGGGAGCAGATTGTCTGGGCCCCTGCAGAGCCCTCAGTGGGAACACGCCGTCGCTGCCTTTGTGGCTGAGGTCCCAGCTGTCGGCGGGGGGAAGCAGCAGGCTGCCTCGGTTTCCCTCTCATCCCTCGCGTGGCACAGCGCCGTACGACTCCTCCAGGGACCCCGCTTGCGGTTAGCTCCTGGCAAGGGCGCTGGCCGGGGATCCGGACTCCCCAGCCACACGCGCTCGGGGCTGGGCAGTGGCACCGGGTCGGCCCCTTCGCTCAGGGCCCACCCGGGAGGCAGGCCCTCCGGAATATCGCCAGGTACAGGAAGGCCCCCGGCCGGGTCCCCCGGCTGCCCCACCAGCCCCGGCGGCTGTTGATGCAGCGGGGGTGGCCCCAGATCTCCTCCAGCAGCTGCTTGGCGTCGAGGGCACCGTCCAGCCTGGTGAAGTAAGTGTGCAACTTCTCGCCGGCCTGCGCCTCGCCCGCCCCCACCTCCCACAGGCAGGGCCGCATGGACACCACCCCGTCCGGCACCGTGCCAGCAAGGACCCCCTCCGCCGGCCCCAGCCCCGCCAGGATCTCCCGGGCCCGCCCCGGGAAGCAGGCCGGGGGGATCTGGCTCATGGCCTGGCACTGCGCCAGGTAGCCCGGGTACTGGCCCATCAGCTGGCAAAAGTCGTCCTTGAGGAACTGCACCAGCTCGTCTGCCGGCGCCCCCCGGGGGCGGAAGTGGGCAGCGATGCCACGCAGCAGGGCCTCCGTGTGCCCGGCGGGCTCCCCCGGCCGGCTGCCCCGCCGGGCGTAGGTCACCAGGAAGACGATGCCAGCCGGGCCGCTCCTGACGCGCGAGACGTTGAGGCAGCGGGGGTGGGTGCCACAGAACCGGCCCAGCAGGTGCCTCACGGTGCAGAGCCCGGCCCCCGGCCCCGACCGGCAGTAGTAGGTGCGGGTTTTCTCGTAGCCAGCGGCCCTGCGGTGCCAGGCCTGGCACCACGGCCCGGCCTCCCAGAGATAGTGCGTCAGCGCCCGGGTGCAGCCAATGTAGAACCAGCAGCCGGGGTCCCCGGAGACCTCCTGGAGCCGGGCCTCCAGCTCGCCGGGGGCCACCGCCCGCATCCGCCGGCACTGAGCGAACCGGGCGTGGAAACCGTGAACCGCGGCCAGGAACTCCTGGGCCAGCTTCCCCTGCAGGGCCGCGGCCGGGGTCCCCGCGGGGCTGCCGGCCTCCAGCGCCCCCCTGATGGCCAGCAGATCTGCGTTCAGGGTCCGGAGCGCCTCCACCATCGCCGCACCCGGCTGCCGCTCCCGCCCCGGGACGGTGCCCTGAGGGGGGACGCAGAGAGCAGGGTCAGCGCCTGCAGCCGGAGCCAACCCCCTGGACCAGCCAGCTACGGAGCGGGCCGAGGCTAACGGAGACGGCTTCTGGGGGAGGTCCCCAGCGATCACCCCCTGCCCCACATCTCACCTCGGGGAAGGCTGCAGGGGATAGACAGGCCTCCCTAATGCACTGTGGGGTAGGGGGACTGCTGCTATCCCCACTGCACAATTGGGGAAACGGAGGCTGGGAGATCAGCCCAAGGCGCTGCAGCAAATCACTGGAAGACTGAGGAGAGAACCCAGGAGTCCTGGCTCCCAGCGCCCCCCCTCCCGCTGCAACCACCAGACTCCACCCCCTCCCAGACCCCCTGCTCTAACCACCAGCCCCCACTCCCCTCCCAGAGCCGGGAAAGAACCCAGGAGTCCTCGCTCCCAGCCCCCCTGCTCTAACCACAAAACCCCACCCCCTCCCAGAGCCGGGAACCCAGGAGTCCTGGCTCCCAGCCCCCGCGCTGCAACCGCCAGACTCCACCCCCTCCCAGACCCCCTGCTCTAACCACCAAACCCCACCCCCTCCCAGAGCCGGGAACCCAGGAGTCCTGGCTCCCAGCCCCCCGCTCTAACCACCAAACCCCACCCCCTCCCAGAGCCGGGAAAGAACCCAGGAGTCCTCGCTCCCAGCCCCCCTGCTCTAACCACAAAACCCCACCCCCTCCCAGAGCCGGGAACCCAGGAGTCCTGGCTCCCAGCCCCCGCGCTGCAACCGCCAGACTCCACCCCCTCCCAGACCCCCTGCTCTAACCACCAAACCCCACCCCCTCCCAGAGCCGGGAACCCAGGAGTCCTGGCTCCCAGCCCCCCGCTCTAACCACCAAACCCCACCCCCTCCCAGAGCCGGGAAAGAACCCAGGAGTCCTGGCTCGTTTCTCTGCCTTAGCCCCAGACTCTACTTTCTGCGCAGCCAGAAGCGCCGCAGCCCCTGAGCGCAGGGACCCCAGCCCGCCCCCCATACTGAGCCCCCCCCTCCCCGACCCGCTGCTCGCCCCGCCCTGCCCCTGCCCCGCCACTGACCTCGGGAGGGGGGCTGTGAGCTGCAGGGCCGAGCTGCCCCCCACGGACAGGGCGCAGCGAAAGCGAAAGCTGGAGAATTGCGCAATCTTTGCGCCTCCCCTCGCTGCTGGCAGCTCCAGCCCCGCCCGGCCCCCGGGGGGGGGGCAGCTCGGAGCCATTGGCAGTGGACCCCCCCGGGCCCCCGCAGCCCCCGCGCCCGCAGCCACGGCCGGACCCCCCCCCTTGCCCCGTGTGAGGGCAGCTGCGCCTCCGGGCAGGGCTGTGTCCGCTCCCCTGCGGGGGGGCCCTTGGCCCGGCGCTGGGAGCTGGGGTCGGGCCGGCCGGCTGGGGGTGACCCCCGGGGAGACCCCGCACCCACTGCAGCACTGCCCTCGTCTGGCTCCACGTCCAGGCCTGGGGGTCCTGAGCCGTGGGGACGGTGCCAGCACGGCAACCCCTGGGGTGCCAACCTCCTGGGCGACCCCACAGAGACCCCCCCGCGCTCTCCCTGGCCTGCTCTGTCCACGCCCTCCTCCCAGCCGGGTATGGGGCAGCAGCTCCCCGCCCCCCCGGTGAGCATGGGGGCCGTCGCTCCCTGAGGGCTCCCGCAGGCAGCACTGCCCGGGGCAGGGTGCCAAGGGGGGTGCAGGCCCTGGCCCAGGGCACCATGGATGTGGTGGAGAGGGAGAGGTGCATTCGGGGAGCTCCCCCCAGTCCCCAGGGGAGCAGACGGGGTGTCCCCTGAGGCCGGGTGCAGTCAGCCTGGCCCGGGACCCCCACAGTCCAGGGGAAACGTGGGTAACCAGAGTCACCCCCGTCTCCGTGGGGCGTGCAGCATTTCCTCCCTCCTGTGCTGTGGGGCTAAGCACATGCTGGCTGCCCGGCACCACCGCCCCTGTACGCATTGGCGACAGCTCTCAGCAACTGCTCGGCCATGCCCGGCTCGCACCGGCCCTGCCCACCTCTGCTCACCACGACGCCACCGCCCGGCACCTCCTTCCCTAGCAGGTGGAGGGGCCCGGTGCCGCCGGGGGGCTCTGGCAGGGGGCCACTCCAGAGCCTGCCCACCCTGGCAGGGGGCCACTCCAGGACAGGGCCCAGAGGGGAATCGGGGGACGTGGGGGGTGAAGCCCAGGGCAAATGACTGTGGGGAGAAGACTTGGACCCAGTTGCTGCACAGCCCCGCACAGGGGCTGGAGCCGGAGCCGCCAGGGATAAGGACACACGGACACCAGCTGGCAGCAGGACACAGGGTGCGTGATGAGCATGAGAACGGCCATAGTGGGTCAGACCAGAGATCCACCTAGCCCAGTGTCCTGTCTCCCGACCGTGGCCAGTGCCCGGTGCCCCAGAGGGAATGAACAGAGCAGGGAATCATCAAGTGACCCATCCCCTGTCGCCTGTTCCCAGCTCCTGGCAAACAGAGGCTAGGGACACCCTCCCTGCCCATCCTGGCTAATAGCCATTGATTGACCTAGCCGCCATGAATCTATCTAGCTCCCTTTTGAACCCCGTTATAGTCTTGGCCTTCACAACACCCTCTGGCAAGGAGTTCCACGGGTAGACTGTGCGTTGTGTGAAAAAATGCTTTTGTGTGTTTGTTTTAAACCTGCTGCCTGTTAATTTCATTGGGGGGCCCCTAGTCGTCATCTTATGAGAAGGAGTAAATAACACTTCCTGATTCACTCTCTCCACACCAGTCATATTTTATAGACCTCTATCATATCCCCCCTTAGTCGTCTCTTTTCCAAGCTGAAAAGTCCCCGTCTGATTAATCTCTCCTCTCCATACCCCTACTCTTTGTTGCCTTTTTCTGAACCTTTTCCAATTCCAGTCTATCTTTTTTGAGATGGGGCGACCACATCGCACCCAGTGTTCAAGACGTGGGCAAACCAGGGATCGATAGAGAGGCAACATGATACGTTCAGCCTTATCCTCTCTCCCTTTCTTGCGGATTCCCAGCATTCTGGTCGCTTTTGTGTCGGCCGCTGCCCACTGCGAGGGTGTTTTCAGAGACCTCGCCACAGTGACTCCGAGATCTCTCTGGAGTGGTGACAGCTCATTTAGCCCCATCATCCTGTGTCTATCGTTGGGATGGTGTTTTCCAGCGTGCGTCACTTTGTATTGATCAACCCAGCGTTTTATTCCTTATCCGTGCTCTGCAGCTGGCACCGCACTGGGCAGGGATCACACACCGCGCAGCCCCCTCCCGACACGCCGAACAACAGCCCCCCATGGACGCCCCCACCCCGCTGTCCCCGCCCAGCTCGCTACCCGGGGTCTCCCAGCGGCTCAGCCAGCAGGGCAGGGACACAGACCCCCCCACGGGCGCCCAGCCATCAGCCCCTGTACCCAGCCGGCCTCCCCCTCTGACATCCGGCCCCCGGCATCCCCAGCGGCTCAAGTCACCCCAGAGCCCCATAGGGCAGACGGGGCCTGTGTCCCCCTGTGCGCGCGGGATCCCGGCCCCCCGGAGTGGCGGTCACGCCCTGCAGACGCGAAGCCGTTGCCAGGAGGTGGGTGTCCCCGTCCATCCCCGGGATCCCAGCCCCGTGGCTGCGGGAGCTGTGCCCGGGGAAGGTGCAAGCCCGGCGGGCACTGGGCGGACGACCGGCCCCCGACCCCCAGGCTCACGGCCTGCACTGTCCGGTTGGCGCTCGCAGCCTCTGCCCGGGGCGGGCGCTCCTCGGCCTCCGGGCTGCCCAGACACCTCTTCACCTCGCAGCCAGCCGGGCCAGGTGCCCCTGCAGCTCGCTGGCCGAGCGGACGCAGCCCCCGATCGCCTCTTCCAGCTGCCGCAGCCGTGGGGCACCCCCGCACAGGGGGCAGGCGTCGGGGGGCGACGACGGGTCTGCAACAACAGCACGGCACCACGTCAGGGTCGCTGCGAGGTCCCGGCCCCACGGCAGCCTGCCCCACTCCAGCCATGGCCTCACCCCGCGGGCAGGGGCGCTGGCAAGGCGGGTGCGGACATTATGAGTAGTGGGGCAGGTGGGACCTCCCCAGCAGGGGGGCCATGGGGGCAGAAGGGCCGGCCGTGCGGGCAGGTCGGTGCCCCCCAGCAGGGGGCACTGTGGGGGCAGGAGAACGGGCCGTGCGGGCGGGTCGGTTCCCCGCAGCAGGGGGCGCCGTGGGGGCAGGAGAACGGGCCGCGCGGGCAGGTCGGTGCCCCCCAGCAGGGGGAGCCGTGGGGGCAGGAGAACGGGCCGTGCGGGCGGGTCGGTGCCCTCCAGCAGGGGGCGCTGTGTGGGGGCAGGAAAACGGGCCGTGTGGGCGGGTCGGTGCCCCCAGCAGGGGGCGCCGTGGGGGCAGGAGAACGGGCCGTGCGGGTGGGTCGGTGCCCCCCAGCAGGGGGCGCCGTGGGGGCAGGAGAACGGGCCGTGCGGGCGGGTCGGTGCCCTCCAGCAGGGGGTGCTGTGTGGGGGCAGGAGAACGGGCCGTGTGGGCGGGTCGGTGCCCCCAGCAGGGGGTGCCGTGGGGGCAGGAAAACGGGCCGCGCGGGCGGGTCGGTGCCCCCCAGCAGGGGGCGCCGTGGGGGCAGGAGAATAGGCCGTGCGGGTGGGTCGGTGCCCCCAGCAGGGGGCGCCGTGGGGGCAGGAGAACGGGCTGTGTGGGCGGGTCGGTGCCCCGCAGCAGCGGGTGCCGTGGGGGCAGGAGAACGGGCTCTGTGGGTGGGTCGGTGCCCTCCAGCAGGGGGCGCCATAGGGACAGGAGAACGGGCCGTGTGGGCGGGTCGGTGCCCTCCAGCAGGGGGCGCCGTGGGGGCAGGAGAACGGGCCGTGTGGGCGGGTCGGTGCCCTCCAGCAGGGGGCGCCGTGCGGGCAGGAGAACGGGCCGTGTGGGCGGGTCGGTGCCCCCCAGCATGGGGCGCTGTGTGGGGGCAGGAGAACGGGCCATGCGGGCGGGTCGGTGCCCCGCAGCAGGGGGCGACGTCGGGGCAGAACAACGGGCCGTGCGGGCGGGTCGGTGCCCCCCAGCAGGGGGTGCCGTGTGGGGGCAGGAGAACGGGCCGTGCGGGCGGGTCGGTGCCCTCCAGCAGGGGGCGCCGTGGGGACAGGAGAACGGGCCATGTGGGCGGGTCGGTGCCCCCCAGCAGGGGGCGCTGGGTGGGGGCAGGAAAACGGGCCGTGCGGGTGGGTCGGTGCCCCCCAGCAGGGGGCGCTGTGTGGGGGCAGGAGAACGGGCCGTGCGGGTGGGTCGGTGCCCCCCAGCAGGGGGCGCCGTGGGGGCAGGCGAACGGGCCGCACGGGCGGGTCGGTGCCCTCCAGCAGGGGGCGCCATGGGGGCAGGAGAACGGGCCGTGCGGGCGGGTCGGTGCCCTCCAGCAGGGGGCGCCGTGGGGGCAGGAGAACGGGCCGTGTGGGCGGGTCGGTGCCCCCCAGCATGGGGCGCTGTGTGGGGGCAGGAGAACGGGCCATGCGGGCGGGTCGGTGCCCCGCAGCAGGGGGCGCCGTCGGGGCACAAGAACGGGCCGTGCAGGCGGGTCGGTGCGCCCCAGCAGGGGGTGCCGTGTGGGGGCAGGAGAACGGGCTGTGTGGGTGGGTCGGTGCCCCCCAGCAGGGGGCGCCGTGGGGGCAGGAGAACGGGCCGTGCGGGTGGGTCGGTGCCCCCAGCAGGGGGTGCCGTGTGGGGGCAGAAGAACGGGCCGTGCGGGCGGGTCGGTGCCCCCCAGCAGGGGGCGCCGTGGGGGCAGGAGAACGGGCCGTGCGGGCGGGTCGGTGCCCCCAGGAGGGGGCGCCGTGGGGGCAGGAGAACGGGCCGTGCGGGCGGGTCGGTGCCCCCCAGCAGGGGGTGCCGTGTGGGGGCAGGAGAACGGGCCGTGCGGGCGGGTCGGTGCCCCCAGCAGGGGGTGCCGTGTGGGGGCAGAAGAACGGGCCGTGCGGGCGGGTTGGTGCCCCCCAGCAGGGGGCGCTGTGTGGGGGCAGAACAGGCCGCGCGGGCGGGTCAGTGCCCCCCGCAGGGGGCGCTGTGTGGGGGCAGGAGAACGGGCCGTGCGGGTGGGTCGGTGCCCCCAGCAGGGGGCACCGTGGGGGCAGGAGAACGGGCCGTGCGGGCGGGTTGGTGCCCCCCAGCATGGGGCGCTGTGTGGGGGCAGAACAGGCCGCGTGGGCGGGTCGGTGCCCTCCAGCAGGGGGTGCCGTTGGGAAAGGAGAACGGGCCGTGCGGGTGGGTCGGTGCCCCCAGGACGGGGCGCCGTGGGGGCAGGAGAACGGGCCGTGCGGGCGGGTCGGTGTCCTCCAGCAGGGGGCGCCGTGGGGGCAGGAGAACGGGCCGTGTGGGCGGGTCGGTGCCCTCCAGCAGGGGGCGCTGTGTGGGGGCAGAACAGGCCGCGCGGGCGGGTCAGTGCCCCCCGCAGGGGGTGCCGTGTGGGGGCAGGAGAACGGGCCGTGCGGGCGGGTCGGTGCCCTCCAGCAGGGGGCGCCGTGGGGACAGGAGAACGGGCCGTGCGGGCGGGTCGGTGCCCTCCAGCAGGGGGCGCCGTGGGGGCAGGAGAACTGGCCGTTCGGGCGGGTCGGTGCCCTCCAGCAGGGGGTGCCGTGGGGGCAGGAGAACGGGCTCTGTGGGTGGGTCGGTGCCCTCCAGCAGGGGGAGCCGTGGGGGCAGGAGAACGGGCTGTGTGGGCGGGTCGGTGCCCTCCAGCAGGGGGCGCCATAGGGACAGGAGAACGGGCCGTGTGGGCGGGTCGGTGCCCTCCAGCAGGGGGCGCCGTGGGGGCAGGAGAACGGGCCGTGTGGGCGGGTCGGTGCCCTCCAGCAGGGGGCGCCGTGCGGGCAGGAGAACGGGCCGTGTGGGCGGGTCGGTGCCCCCCAGCATGGGGCGCTGTGTGGGGGCAGGAGAACGGGCCATGCGGGCGGGTCGGTGCCCCGCAGCAGGGGGCGCCGTCGGGGCAGAAGAACGGGCCGTGCGGGCGGGTCGGTCCCCCCCAGCAGGGGGCGCCGTGGGGACAGGAGAACGGGCCATGTGGGCGGGTCGGTGCCCCCCAGCAGGGGGCGCTGGGTGGGGGCAGGAGAACGGGCCGTGCGGGCGGGTCGGTGCCCTCCAGCAGGGGGCGCCGTGGGGACAGGAGAACGGGCCATGTGGGCGGGTCGGTGCCCCCCAGCAGGGGGCGCTGGGTGGGGGCAGGAGAATGGGCCGTGCGGGTGGGTCGGTGCCCCCCAGCAGGGGGCGCTGTGTGGGGGCAGGAGAACGGGCCGTGCGGGTGGGTCGGTGCCCCCCAGCAGGGGGCGCCGTGGGGGCAGGCGAACGGGCCGCACGGGCGGGTCGGTGCCCTCCAGCAGGGGGCGCCATGGGGGCAGGAGAACGGGCCGTGCGGGCGGGTCGGTGCCCTCCAGCAGGGGGCGCCGTGGGGGCAGGAGAACGGGCCGTGCGGGCGGGTTGGTGCCCCCCAGCAGGGGGTGCCGTGTGGGGGCAGGAGAACGGGCCGTGCGGGTGGGTCGGTGCCCCCAGCATGGGGCGCCGTGGGGACAGGAGAACGGGCCATGCGGGCGGGTCGGTGCCCCGCAGCAGGGGGCGCCGTCGGGGCAGAAGAACGGGCCGTGCGGGCGGGTCGGTGCCCCCAGCAGGGGGCACCGTGGGGGCAGGAGAACGGGCCGTGTGGGCGGGTTGGTGCCCCCCAGCATGGGGCGCTGTGTGGGGGCAGAACAGGCCGCGTGGGCGGGTCGGTGCCCTCCAGCAGGGGGTGCCGTTGGGAAAGGAGAACGGGCCGTGCGGGTGGGTCGGTGCCCCCAGGAGGGGGCGCCGTGGGGGCAGGAGAACGGGCCGTGTGGGCGGGTCGGTGCCCCCCAGCATGGGGCGCTGTGTGGGGGCAGGAGAACGGGCCATGCGGGCGGGTCGGTGCCCCGCAGCAGGGGGCGCCGTCGGGGCACAAGAACGGGCCGTGCAGGCGGGTCGGTGCGCCCCAGCAGGGGGTGCCGTGTGGGGGCAGGAGAACGGGCTGTGTGGGTGGGTCGGTGCCCCCCAGCAGGGGGCGCCGTGGGGGCAGGAGAACGGGCCGTGCGGGTGGGTCGGTGCCCCCAGCAGGGGGTGCCGTGTGGGGGCAGAAGAACGGGCCGTGCGGGCGGGTCGGTGCCCCCCAGCAGGGGGCGCCGTGGGGGCAGGAGAACGGGCCGTGCGGGCGGGTCGGTGCCCCCAGGAGGGGGCGCCGTGGGGGCAGGAGAACGGGCCGTGCGGGCGGGTCGGTGCCCCCCAGCAGGGGGTGCCGTGTGGGGGCAGGAGAACGGGCCGTGCGGGCGGGTCGGTGCCCCCAGCAGGGGGTGCCGTGTGGGGGCAGAAGAACGGGCCGTGCGGGCGGGTTGGTGCCCCCCCAGCAGGGGGCGCTGTGTGGGGGCAGAACAGGCCGCGCGGGCGGGTCAGTGCCCCCCGCAGGGGGCGCTGTGTGGGGGCAGGAGAACGGGCCGTGCGGGTGGGTCGGTGCCCCCAGCAGGGGGCACCGTGGGGGCAGGAGAACGGGCCGTGCGGGCGGGTTGGTGCCCCCCAGCATGGGGCGCTGTGTGGGGGCAGAACAGGCCGCGTGGGCGGGTCGGTGCCCTCCAGCAGGGGGTGCCGTTGGGAAAGGAGAACGGGCCGTGCGGGTGGGTCGGTGCCCCCAGGACGGGGCGCCGTGGGGGCAGGAGAACGGGCCGTGCGGGCGGGTCGGTGTCCTCCAGCAGGGGGCGCCGTGGGGGCAGGAGAACGGGCCGTGTGGGCGGGTCGGTGCCCTCCAGCAGGGGGCGCTGTGTGGGGGCAGAACAGGCCGCGCGGGCGGGTCAGTGCCCCCCGCAGGGGGTGCCGTGTGGGGGCAGGAGAACGGGCCGTGCGGGCGGTCGGTGCCCTCCAGCAGGGGGCGCCGTGGGGACAGGAGAACGGGCCGTGCGGGCGGGTCGGTGCCCTCCAGCAGGGGGCGCCGTGGGGGCAGGAGAACTGGCCGTTCGGGCGGGTCGGTGCCCTCCAGCAGGGGGTGCCGTGGGGGCAGGAGAACGGGCTCTGTGGGTGGGTCGGTGCCCTCCAGCAGGGGGAGCCGTGGGGGCAGGAGAACGGGCTGTGTGGGCGGGTCGGTGCCCTCCAGCAGGGGGCGCCATAGGGACAGGAGAACGGGCCGTGTGGGCGGGTCGGTGCCCTCCAGCAGGGGGCGCCGTGGGGGCAGGAGAACGGGCCGTGTGGGCGGGTCGGTGCCCTCCAGCAGGGGGCGCCGTGCGGGCAGGAGAACGGGCCGTGTGGGCGGGTCGGTGCCCCCCAGCATGGGGCGCTGTGTGGGGGCAGGAGAACGGGCCATGCGGGCGGGTCGGTGCCCCGCAGCAGGGGGCGCCGTCGGGGCAGAAGAACGGGCCGTGCGGGCGGGTCGGTCCCCCCCAGCAGGGGGCGCCGTGGGGACAGGAGAACGGGCCATGTGGGCGGGTCGGTGCCCCCCAGCAGGGGGGCGCTGGGTGGGGGCAGGAGAACGGGCCGTGCGGGCGGGTCGGTGCCCTCCAGCAGGGGGCGCCGTGGGGACAGGAGAACGGGCCATGTGGGCGGGTCGGTGCCCCCCAGCAGGGGGCGCTGGGTGGGGGAGGAGAATGGGCCGTGCGGGTGGGTCGGTGCCCCCCAGCAGGGGGCGCTGTGTGGGGGCAGGAGAACGGGCCGTGCGGGTGGGTCGGTGCCCCCCAGCAGGGGGCGCCGTGGGGGCAGGCGAACGGGCCGCACGGGCGGGTCGGTGCCCTCCAGCAGGGGGCGCCATGGGGGCAGGAGAACGGGCCGTGCGGGCGGGTCGGTGCCCTCCAGCAGGGGGCGCCGTGGGGGCAGGAGAACGGGCCGTGCGGGCGGGTTGGTGCCCCCCAGCAGGGGGTGCCGTGTGGGGGCAGGAGAACGGGCCGTGCGGGTGGGTCGGTGCCCCCAGCATGGGGCGCCGTGGGGACAGGAGAACGGGCCATGCGGGCGGGTCGGTGCCCCGCAGCAGGGGGCGCCGTCGGGCAGAAGAACGGGCCGTGCGGGCGGGTCGGTGCCCCCAGCAGGGGGCACCGTGGGGGCAGGAGAACGGGCCGTGTGGGCGGGTTGGTGCCCCCCAGCATGGGGCGCTGTGTGGGGGCAGATCAGGCCGCGTGGGCGGGTCGGTGCCCTCCAGCAGGGGGTGCCGTTGGGAAAGGAGAACGGGCCGTGCGGGTGGGTCGGTGCCCCCAGGAGGGGGGCGCCGTGGGGGCAGGAGAACGGGCCGTGCGGGCGGGTCGGTGTCCTCCAGCAGGGGGCGCCGTGGGGGCAGGAGAACGGGCCGTGTGGGCGGGTCGGTGCCCTCCAGCAGGGGGCGATGTGTGGGGGCAGAACAGGCCGCGCGGGCGGGTCAGTGCCCCCCGCAGGGGGTGCCGTGTGGGGGCAGGAGAACGGGCCGTGCGGGCGGGTCGGTGCCCTCCAGCAGGGGGCGCCGTGGGGACAGGAGAACGGGCCGTGCGGGCGGTCGGTGCCCTCCAGCAGGGGGCGCTGTGTGGGGGCAGGAGAACGGCCGTGCGGGTGGGTCGGTGCCCCCAGCAGGGGGCGCCGTGGGGGCAGGAGAACGGGCCGTGCGGGCGGGTCGGTGCCCTCCAGCAGGGGCGCCGTGGGGGCAGGAGAACGGGCCATGTGGGCGGGTCGGTGCCCTCCAGCAGGGGGCGCCGTGGGGGCAGGAGAACGGGCCGTGTGGGCGGGTCGGTGCCCCCAGCAGGGGGCGCTGTGTGGGGGCAGAACAGGCCATGTGGGCGGGTCGGTGCCCTCCAGCAGGGGGCGCCGTGGGGGCAGGAGAACGGGCCGTGCGGGTGGGTCGGTGCCCCCAGCAGGGGGCGCCGTGGGGGCAGGAGAACGGGCCGTGGGGGCGGGTCGGTGCCCCCAGCAGGGGGCGCCGTGGGGGCAGGAGAACGGGCCGCGCGGGCGGGTCAGTGCCCCCAGCAGGGGGCGCCATGGGGGCAGGAGAACGGGCCGCGCGGGCGGGTCGGTGCCCCCAGCAGGGGGCGCCGTGGGGGCAGGAGAACGGGCCGCGCGGGTGGGTCGGTGCCCCCAGCAGGGGGCGCCGTGGGGGCAGGAGAACAGGCCATGTGGGCGGGTCGGTGCCCTCCAGCAGGGGGCGCCGTGGGGGCAGGAGAACGGGGCCGTGCGGCGGGTCGGTGCCCCCAGCAGGGGGCGCCGTGGGGGCAGGAGAACGGGCCGTGCGGGCGGGTCGGTGCCCCCAGCAGGGGGCGCTGTGCCCGGTTTCCCCCCGCCCCGGGCTCACCGGCCACGCGCAGGGTGAGGCTGCCCTGGGCCTGGTCGGCGGGCAGAGGACGTAGCAGGTCCAGGCCCGGCTGTCGCTGGGGGTGACGCCCTGCAGCACCAGCGAGAGGTTCCCGCTCCTCCCCTCGTCCTCGGCCAGGCTGAGTCCCGCCCGCGCCGCCCGCCCCGCCCCGCCCCGGCGAGCTCCAGCACCGTGCGCCCCTCGTGCCCCCACGGCACCTGCAGCTGCTCCGGTCCAGGGGCGGGTCGCCGGCCCCGAAGAGGCCCTCCAGCACCACGCGCTGCCCGGGGCGCGCCCGCCCCGGCGAGGGGCCCACGGACACCTGCAGCCAGGCCGCTGCGGGGAGAGGGGCAGGGTCACCCCCCGCCGGGGCTGGTCTGCCGGGGGCCCGCCCGCCGCACCGCCAGCCGGGGGTCCGTTCTCCCCCAGCATCCTCTGGGGCGGGGGGTGGCCCCATTTACTACCAGCATCCTCTGGGCCGGGGAGGTGCCCCGTTCTTCCCCAGCAGCCTCTGGGGCAGGAGGGTGCCCCTTCACTCCCAGCATCCTCTGGGCCGGGGGGTGCCCCATTCACTCCCAGCATCCTCTGGGGCGGGGGGGTGCCCCATTCACTCCCAGCATCCTCTGGGGCAGGACGGTGCCCCGTTCACTCCCAGCATCCTCTGGGGCGGGGGGTGGCCCCATTTACTACCAGCATCCTCTGGGGCGGGAAGTGCCCCTTCACTCCCAGCATCCTCTGGGGCAGGGGGTGTCCCTTTCACTCCCAGCATCCTCTGGGGAAGGGGGGGGTGTCCCGTTCACTCCCAGCATCCTCTGGGGCGGGGGGTGGCCCCATTTACTACCAGCATCCTCTGGGGCGGGGAGTGCCCCTTCACTCCCAGCATCCTCTGGGGCAGGGGGTGCCCCGTTCACTCCCAGCATCCTCTGGGGCAGGACGGTGCCCCCGTTCACTCCCAGCATCCTCTGGGGCGGGGGGTGGCCCCATTTACTACCAGCATCCTCTGGGGCGGGGAGTGCCCCTTCACTCCCAGCATCCTCTGGGGCAGGGGGTGTCCCTTTCACTCCCAGCATCCTCTGGGGCAGGGGGGGTGTCCCGTTCACTCCCAGCATCCTCTGGGGCGGGGGGGTGCCCCGTTCACTCCCAGCAGCCTCTGGGGCAGGGGGGTGCCCCGTTCACTCCCAGCATCCTCTGGGGCGGGGGGTGTCCTGTTCACTCCCAGCATCCTCTGGGGCGGGGGGTCGCCCCATTTACTACCAGCATCCTCTGGGCTGGGGAGGTGCCCCGTTCTTCCCCAGCATCCTCTGGGGCAGGAGGGTGCCCCTTCACTCCCAGCATCCTCTGGGGCAGGGGGTGTCCCTTTCACTCCCAGCATCCTCTGGGGCAGGGGGGTGCCCCATTCACTCCCAGCATCCTCTGGGGCAGGGGGGTGCCCCGTTCACTCCCAGCATCCTCTGGGGCGGGGGGTGCCCCGTTCACTCCCAGCATCCTCTGGGGCGGGGGGTGGCCCCATTTACTACCAGCATCCTCTGGGGTAGGGGGGTGCCCCGTTCACTCCCAGCATCCTCTGGGACGGGAGGGCACCCCGTTTGACTCCCAGCATCCTCTGGAGAGGGGGGACCCCCTCCTGGGGTGGAGTTGCCCCTGCTCCCTGCAGGACACTTCCCACTGCCCCCACAGCTTTGGATGGGCCTTGAATCTCCCCAGGCAGGGCCGTTCTCCAGCCACCTGGCCCTGCCCCCAGCTCTGTTGGGGTCCCCACACCCTGCCCTGGAGTGATGAGGGGAACTGCTTGGCTCTTCCTCTTTGGGGAAGCAGGGGCAGCTCTCATCTCCCCCCTGAGCTGGCTCCCGCCCCCCTCGCCCTCCTGCCTCTCTTGGGCAGATCCAGGGGGAACCCCCCAGGGTAGCAAGGGGCCTGTCTCAGGGAGATCCCAGGGCAGTGGGGGGCCCTGTCTCGGGGAGGTCACGGGAACCCCCAGGGCAGTGGGGGGCCCTGTCTCGGGGAGGTCACGGTGGGAACCCCAGGGGCAGTGGGGAGCCAGTCTCAGGGAGATCCAGGGGCAGTGAGGGCC